>NW_018020625.1:516291-568195 GCF_002006095.1 Pseudomyrmex gracilis | reverse complement strand
TGACCCCGCCAAGATCGCGCGGCGGAGGTCAGTGACATTACTGTAGTATGTATATAATACATATAATACAATATAAAGTATAATATTATAAATATATAATAAATTATATGTATAATATGTATTATTTAATGTTATATATAATATAATAAATTACAGTCACGTTATTTTCACGTGTTGTTTTTCTACTCTTTCCTGTCACGTGACTAATTACGTTTTTAATTTTTTCTACATATACGACGACCTGTCTCTCAAAATCGATTTTCATTAATTACTCTCTCGATCTTACCGATTCGATTCGACTCGATCAACCAACCAACCAATCGGCAACGCGGAAAAGAGGCAACAATAGATGCGATACATTCGGCTCCAAAACGCGCACTTCTCGGTCCAAATTCCTTTTTTAATATAGGATTACAGTTCCTCTCGTGATTTTCATTCACCATAAGTAGCTTGAGCGAGAATCATTTCGAGAAAACCATTTTATACGAGAGAAGACATTTCCATTTTTTCTTGTCATCGCTGTTTTAAATCATGTCTTTCAGCGACTCTACATGCAAAATGATCATTACAAAATAAATTAAAATCACGAACAGCAAACATGTAGCAAATTTCACACGTTTCCGAGGTCTCACTAATTTACCGATCTTCACGAATTACGTCGTAAAATCGATCACTAAGAGAGACAACCCGCGTGAAACGTGATATAAGGTAAATGATCCCGTTACCGACTCCTGCGTATTACCGAACGTGTGGGCTCTGACGGCATACCCGGACGACATAATCCTTGCATATTTGCATAATACATCGACCGGGGCGCACAAGCGCCACCGGCAAAGTGCGTGCGTGTGACATTTCGTGTACGATGCGCGAAGCAAACTAACTAACACACACGATGACGCAGACCAATGACGCGCGGTATATTCTCAACCATGTGAGAATATACCGCTGGTAATGAACGGAATTCGCTAATGAACGATCATTTATGCGAACGCAATAATGATAAACGTGCGGCTCTTCGCGCGCGATTGATTTTTCAAAAACCGAATTTTTGTTACGCAATTATGATAATGACGATGATGTATTTTTTAATATTCGTGTTCAGCATTTTCTAATTAACTCGTAATTGTTGTAACAAGGCTCGATGTGTTCTTATATTATTTTGCATATGAATAATTAATGCTGATTAGTACTTGTCACGCAAATCGCGCTAATAGCGCACGCATCTCGTTGTAACGCTCGTGAAAAATTTATTAACTACACACTGAACACATCTATCCTTGATCAACCATCATTCCCTTTGACGTCTCGCACACGGGTGTCCTATACGCGCCGCCGGTCGATACCTCGCTATGTTTGCGCGGCCTCGTTTCTGATTCCTCTTTGTTCCTACTTTACCACTGCCATTTTGTAAACGAGCACGAGGACTTAACCCTTACGATTCGCGAAAACAGGCGCACGCAATAATATTTCGCGTTTTCGTGCATTTTCCTATTTTATCCTTTCGCGAAACCGTCCTAAATTTCGTGGAATGTGCAAAAGGCAGAAATTACTATCGCAATCATTGTACGGAGAAGTTCGTAGTATTACTCTTATTACGAAAGTGGAAAATTACCATTTCGAATCTCGGAGGATTCCCTCGAGGAATATCAGTCTGTGATTGGTATGTTTTAATGGATATATATGCAAAAGCAACTTTGCCGAGTGAAAATTGTTAAGCCGCGGATTTTCTCGTGTTCGAATATACATAATAATCCCGAAAATTAACAATATGGTCGGTTTCCAATTAAAACATCGTAATGAGAAATTTATGTTAGTTTAAAAACTTAATTGGGTAAATGACGAAGATGCGCGCCGCAGATTATATTATTCGGTAAACGCGAATTGTTGTGCGTTTTAATTAATTTCACTGACGCGATTCGGCTTCGCACAGTCGCTCGTCTACATTACGTGCATAATGTGAAAGAGGACGGAAACGTCGCGGATGCGCCATCGCCGCTGCGCGCCGCTCTGTTATCTCGTGTGCGGGTCAGACGCGATCTCCGCTGTAATGCCATTAAAACTGTGCATGTTCGGTCCCTTGTATTCGAGAGCAAATTCCCGGTAACGTATGCGGCAACTCTAATGGTCGTTACTATTTGCGGCCGAAGTTAAATTTGAAATATTTCTTGATAACGCGTTCGACCGTTGCAGCTAAGTCCTTTAAGGTCTGTTTGAACTATAATTTACAGAACGACCGCAGAAAGCAATTCATGTCGCGTAAAAATTGTTTCTAATGTGATTCTCGCAAGTTTTCTTCTTGAAATATTTACTCTCTTTTTTTTGCGTGTTAATGATTTTACAATAAAATATTTAACAAGATAGAAATACATATACGCGAATTCACAAAAAAAATGTTTTGCTGGAATAACAAGAGAGAAAATTAAATTATTACATAACTAGTAAACAAAACATGGCCAAGCCTATTAAATTGTTTTTGCTCTGCCAACATTTTGTTAGCGAAACAAAAAATTCAGTTCAGGCTTACCAAATTTTTCTCGCTGGCTATGCAATGGCAGAACTTTTTTTCCGCGAAATAATACGTACGATTACTCTGAGATATTTGTTTATCTCAGAATATATGTATCTGTCGAGAGAGAATATATTGACTGTAATAATCGGTTGCGAACACAGCAACACCGCCGCAAGCTAATACACAAACGATATCCGTATATTCTCTGCCATCCTGTTATCTATAGACAGATTGATAGAGAGACCGTGTTGATTACTAACGTGTACTCTGTATATAGATTTACATCGTGCGCAAATATTAATAGGTAAACTTAAAAATTCCGTGTGTAACACACACCGATACACGTATTATTTATAAACAAAGATTTCAAAATATATAGTATAGAACGGTCAGACTCGCGAATCTATTGTTTGTCGCAACACACACACACACACACACGTCGCGTTTATAATTGCGGTAATGACGCAAGTTAAACGCATCGTGCAACAATAGTCGTTAATCACCATTTACCTCGCCAAATAATTAGGTCACATCTAAAATTATTTGTCAATACATTTCTGCACAAGAGTATGTTTATGTAAATATATCAAGCTCAAATATATCTACAAACGCAAATGCAAATATTGTACAAATGCGCGACAGCGAAAATAACGCGTTCTCCGCGATATTCCCCTCCGTCCGAAATATCTCATTACTTTCGAATATTGCATCGTAGCTCGATTTCTCTTCGCATACTTCGAATTCGAGCGATACTGAGATACAAGAGCCGCGCACTCAGGCAAAACGCGAACGCTATCCTCTGGCTACGGACACTTTCGAGCCGAGAGTTCTCGCAATATCTTGCACAAAATTGAATTAATTGCAAACGCGACGTAATAAAAGCGCGAGCGAATATAAGATTCCTCGTTTGCTCTGAAAGAAACGTCTCGCTTTCAAGTTCAAGGCTGAAGAGCCAGCGGCGAGCGCGGAGAAACGCGACCGAAGAGGCTCGCATTTTCCCTTACGAGACACCTGTCACGGTGGCACCACCGCGATGGTGCGCGGAGAAAGAAAGAAAACACACACACATACACGCGACACGTGAAAAACCTTTACAGCCCGTAAAGTTTCGTTATACAGGCGACGGCGAACTGGGACGCGGTTACGTTCGCCGCGAATACGAACAACGGACAAGGCCGCACAGATGCGAAAAGGTAATTGAAAAAAAAAAAAAAGACGACGTTTATTGGAAAAACCGATGTAATGGCTGGCAACACTTTTGACTTTGTACACCGCGTAATGAATCGATCGATGTGGCGAGGTAGAGCAATTGGCGAAAAAGGTTCCGTCAACTGCAATTCGCGTTGAGCGCGCAAAGAAAGCGCTTTGTTCAAGAGAAGAAAAAAAAGAACGATTTCCAACATATAATGATCGTATATAGACTTCCGAGTTTAATCTACCTGAAATTTAATTGAGATTTAATTGAACAAAACATTTGTTATCGATCGTATTTATCGACTATTTTGCAATCGCGATATCACGAAAATTCAAGGCACGCCACGCGCAGCGATTAAACCGAGAAATGCAATAACCGCGACGGAGAAATTGTATTAAACTGACGTGATTGCATTCAGGGAGATGTGACGGGAGATGTGATTTCAAAATGGCGAGATATACACAATATTTTCGGAAGGAAAATCTTCCGTTCGTTCACACACATTAGCGCAAACACAGACGCGCGCAAACCCAGATTACATCGTAAATTATTCGTGGTAAACAATCACAAACGTGAAAATCAATTTTTCTCGGTACAATACAGCTCCGCGTACACACATTTCGTCGAGTGCCATTATTCCACACGTGCGGAACGGAAAGACAGAGCGTCGAGAAAACGAGTTTGCGGATGCAAATTGTCGACTAGTTGACCTTTTGGAAGAACCGTCGGTCACTCGTCGCTTTGGGCTTGTACACACACACGCGCGCGCGCGCGCGCGCACACGGACTTATCGATTTTAGTTAACACGAAAAGCTTGATTATCGAGCTTTCAGTGATTAGCTGTTACGCCTACGCAAGAGAGTCTCGCTCTTCGTGTTATCTCGTCGTGTATATTTTTATACCACGCGATTTGCAAATGACGGAAACGTTAACGAACTTATATTGATTCATTTTTACATCGTCGTTTCTCTCCTTCATTTTGCATAACATTAAATTTCAAGTTGTGAATTTTAACGTATCGCAAAATTCTACGGGAAGCTGCTCTACTCAAACACGAGCCAAGAATATTGATGTAAACACTTCCGTTAAGGGTCGCTGCTTAAAACACAATGCAAAGTATGGTACGTGAGCGGCTGAAGTATTAACTACGCGTTGAACGATAGATAGTTCGTGAGGTAGGTTTCAATGAAAAAAAAAAATTCAAGATGAGAAACGAGTCGGGAAATGAGAAACGATAATAGAGAGACGGAAAGTAGTTGCTCTAACGATGCTCGCTACTAAAGAGGTTGACAAGATATTTGCGCCGCGACATAATTCTGTAAGTTTACAGCAAGCGAGATATAATCTACCTCTCTTCCTCTTTCGTTTTAGCTCAGAAATCACTAAAATATTACGCAAACTCATCTCGACTTTCGAAGAGGGCTTTTCGTGGGCTTTTCGAGATTTGTTGAAAATTCCTCTTGTCGTTCATCCTTGCGAAACTTTTCTCTTGTAAGCTTTTTAAGATGATAATTTTTTTTTCAATGAACTGAATCGTTGTGAGAAAAAAAAATTATTATCTCAATTAAAACTGCTTAGTAAAACTGGTTGAAAAAGTGTTATAAAGGACTGTTACTAGATTGCGACGCGCATATTTTTAGTTTTCATTAATGCACTTTGCGCGTGCGTGACATCGAGTTTTAAAACGGATTAAGCAGCGGCGTTGTGAGAATAGTTCGCAATTAATTTTCCACATCGCGCGCATCGCGCGACATACCCCTACCTATATTTTTAGATAACTTTGCGCTATATTAGCTTAAACTGTCATATTTTTTAATTATTATTAATTTTATAGACGTGTGATCTCTTTACCATCGGCCAAGTTGATCGCAAGCGAAAATTGTGAATATCTCGCTTTCATTTAGAGTTAAATTAACAGCACGTTTTCACAAAGCATCGCCGTTCGTTCTTTCCTCTCTATACGAATCGCGATAATTAGTCTTCAAGCTCGCTTTTGTATTCAACGCAAATGTTACACGTCGACTCGCTCGTCGTTTGTTATGGTAATGAAACATTTAATTACTAGTAATCTCATTATACCTGACGATAATGCAGTGCGTAATTCGCTTCGGCAATTGCTAAAAGTGTTATCTGCGGAGAAGATCTAGTTTCAGCAAAGCAGAAATTATCAAATGAAATATATTAAAGCATCAAGTTATATATCTTTGAAAAATAGAATTTCTGAACCAATTTCCGGGATTATTTCTTTAAGCATTAAAATATAAGTTTTTATACGGATGTGTGCGTTAGTTCATATAATTTTTTTAACGGTAAAACAAAATGTACGTGAAATCTGACATTCTCGCGACGGAAACTATCGTTCTCCAATCGTCCTCCAATCGACGTGTAATATTACACGTCGACAAATGTTCTCTCAAATTCAGACATGTTCCAACAGCCTTATAACATCACATTATTTTAGCTCAAGCTGACGGTTAATCGATACACGGCGAACGCATCTCGCGATTAAATTTGGTTTCGCGCGCGTTCTACGTAACGGCGGCGTTTTATTATTTAGCTCATCATCCGACAGACGCCGCGGTGAAAATCACGCCTCTTTTCGGAGTTCTCTAGGCTTCGCGCAAAAGCAGAACCGCGATAGACTTTTATTTCCGTAATCACGGAAATAAGAAGATTCACCGCTGAAACTTAATTGACTTCGAAAATTACATATCCGCTCAAAATGAGAGATGGGAAGTTTATTTTCGTTCAAAACGGAATCACGGCTGTTTTTCGTTAAATTATTTTCAATTTTGACGTACAATCGCGCGACGACATCGTGAGAGTTAATAGATAACGAACTTTAAAAAAAAAAAAAAAGTCGACGCTCGGATCATCGCGCGCGATACTCGTGCACCCGTCGGCAACGTGCATCGTCGTAAGCGATGCACTCCGAGAGTCACTCCTGTTAAGGTCAAGGCTCGATATCGATCAGTCGCTGAATGTCTTGCTGAAGAGCTTCTACTGCTGCATCCAAGAATGATGCTACGCTGCAATGACAGCGTAATGCGCGAACATGCCTGTCGAGATTGATCAGATTACGATCGAGTATGATAACTTTTGTCTATTTCGAAAGAAATAGTTTCCAATGTTACAAAGTATGTATCCAATATTCCTTCCTAATGTTTTTTTAAAAGCTCGTTTGTTTCTGTGTACACGTAAGTACATACTCTTGTGTATATTAAAGAAAGTATATTGTCAAAAGAATCTTTTATCGCACCGCGTAAACAATTTTACGTTTGTTATCCAACTTTCACGATATCGTCGCGCGATCGTACGTCAAAATTACAAATAATTACAAAAACAATAATCCGATTCCGATTTGAACAATATATTTTTGTTTGTTTTCATCGAACGATTCGAGAATGTGTGAAACATGTAAAATATGATTTTCCCGGAAATTATAATTTTGCTTCATCAGGTTTTAATAGTAACCGGTTATGTAGTCATCTCGGAAAAAAACATTTAAAATTCAAACGAAACGATAATGAAAATCCACAAAACACGAATAATTTCAATCTGCTTATTATCATTATTATTGTCAACAACACGTTGAATGATAACGGCGATCTACATTATGAGAATTACCACTGGAGTACGTAATGCGGACCTGTGTTACAATTACAAACTGTATTAAACTAAATGAGTGAATTTTCGCAAGTGGAAAATTATATCGCAAACAGAGGAGAAAATATACAATTTCTTGCATAAATGAATTGTTACATTACCAAGTTGTAGCTTATTTTCGTTTGCGTTGCATGTAAGTTATTAGAATTGTAAAATATATATACATGTATATACATATATCTCTTTTATTCGTCGTACTTAAGTGCAAGCCCATAAACTGTATATGCAAATTTGTGTTTACGGGATAAAAGACTCGGAAAAGAGCACGTAATAATTTCTATTTTAAAAAGTTATAAAGAACAAAAACAGTTTTTGCGAAAATTTCTGTTTTCTGAAGTCTGTTATTATAACATTATTGGAAAATAATAAGCAATGTTTCTTGATACGGTCAATAATATACGAGTGACGCGTTGCAGAAAGAGAAAGAGAGAGAGACAAAATATGTAAAAAAATATGCGAAAAAATGAGATTTGCAACTAGATTACTTTAGAGATATGGATAAAAATCAAAGGACGAGACTATGAATAAGCAATGCCATTTTATCGAAACTCATCGAGAGTACATCAATAATCCGCTGACAAATACAAAGTTCTTGCCATGCCTCATCGACACGTGATACACTCGGACAGATAATGACAAACGAGCATCGACACATATGCCTGCATATTTGCACTTGTATCAATAATTTTGATACTTTGCGCTATCAATCCAATCAAATCGATAACGAATAAAATATATATGTTTCATAGTTATATATTATTTTATTAAATTGCAAAAAACAAACTGCAAAGCTAAAACTAACGTGTATGATTTATATCTCAGTTTACATTGTTGTCGAAAAAAAAAATGTAATTCAGCTCTCGGAGTGCACGTCAAAAAATTTTTTCTGATTTTTGTTTGCTACATGTATTGAGATAACACAATAGGCGAATATTCAACGCGTACAGATCGCCGCGATGCGTTCATTAAAATGGACCGTCCATCAGCCGCTTCGCGCAACCTTGAGCTGTCGTGTGCTCGCGAATTCCGCTAGTATCTGGAATCGACATTCGATATACACGCTCGTAGGCAGGTGTACGCGCGAGAGGAAAAATATCGTATGCGTGGAGCGCGGCGAGCGAGAGAGTGAAAAAAGTTCAAGGCTCTCGGGCCATCGATTCTCATCAGCAGCTCCACAGCAGTATCGGTAAAGATAAAGTGTAAGTGAAAAAGAGAGAAAAAAGAGTAAGAGCGGTCACTGCCATTTGTTGTTGCACGAGAACAGAAAAGTGCGTTTAATTCTGTCGATTCTGTCGATGGCAAATGTCATCCTAAAAAAAAAAAAAAAACAATAAATGCCACGTGACATTCTGTACTTGAATTGTGTAATGTCCAATATAAAAAAAACGAAAACGGAAAAAATATCGCCGCAACACGGATATAACTATTGTTACTGAGAATTTCTCTTTGCGAAAAATCCATAAAAAGCAATTTTAATTAATTTTTAATAAAGTAAAGTTACACAAAGTTATGTACAAGCGGCTTTCAAACGAGTCGAAGATACAACGTCGATACGGTAACACGTCGGAAAAAAATTGACGAGGTAATATCTACTTCTCCGTCAGAAAAGCCAGTTGGAAAGCGAGCGACAGCAACACTAGTTACAAGCGATCGAATGACGCGGAATAAAAAGCATCGTTGGCACGAGGAAACCTGGCCGAGCGGCTACTCGCCTATTCGTAGTGGGGAACATCGGGAACAGGGTGTCGGTGGTGGCAGTCGGCCTTGCCGTTATCGCTAGCTTTTCGCGGAAGTCCACGCACAAACCCGAGAGATGCTCGCGCCGGCGACAGCGACGTGGTGTGAGTCAGTCCCCGGTTAGAGCGTAGTCGGGTCTCTCAAACGCGACGGGATGGCGTTGCGGATCAATACCAACTGCTCCTATTCTTCGGCTGTGTATGCACGTCGCGTAGTCTCTCGCGCGCGCGACCGAGACAAGAGCTTGAATACGCGCGCGCACGGTTCTGCCTCATGTCAGTTTGTGTGTGTCTCATCTATGTTACACCGTTTTTTCGAATTTTTTCACAGACTTTATCATTCAAAAAATTCGGCACTCCGTAAAAAGTTTTTGTAAAAAAAAAAAAACAACGGGTTAAATTAATTTTATTTTTCATTTAAAAAAAATAGACCAAAAAATCATGACACACACATCCATATTTATTTTGATTAATTCGTGATCCGTAAAAAAACACAGTGGGATAACTGCAAACAGAGAATTACCACTGAACGTCACGCTTTTTGCACGACTGACTCCGCTCGAGCCATCTCCACTTGTTGACCAGTGATTACGGTCGCGCTTTGATCAGACGCTCTAGAGAGAGCCGTATAATATCGCGGTGTTCGGTCCCTTAGTTCTCCGTTCCGTGACACTGATAGACAACGCATGTACGTACATTAGATGAATAGACAATCCGCCTTGGGGACTATTGTTCACGTCTAGTTTGCTCGTGGGACTATTATTAGTTCAAAGAAAGTGACCCCGACTGACGCGCACTGAGTTTCTCTTACGCGTTTATAATTGCGATTTTTAAAAGGATTTCTCGTTGCGACACAATATTCTGATATTGTTGTTGATAATTTTGCATGTAAATAATAAAAAGATATAATTTGAATTTTGTACAGAAGATAAAATACTATTCATTCTTACACTTGAAAATTATTTACAGTATCGAAATATTTTCTGTCGCGTAGCTCTGGAGTTAAAAGTTACATAAGTGACATTTTTCTTCAAAATTAATAAAAGATCTGTGTGAAGTTGATTTACTTTTTGTGCATATATTAAAATAATTTTGTTTCGTGTATATTTAGTACGTATATATTTTCAAATTGCTCAACGCAATAAATCTTCATCTCTCTCCAAGTATATACGTATACGATAAAACATTCCGATCTGATTCCGTTTCCTGTCACAACCTCGCCAAGAAGAGAGGAATATTAATTGCAAATAAGGTTTCGTTATTGCTCGTACCGAGTTTTGTGAGATTTCCATTCGGGATACATTATGTAAACGAAAACGCGATTTCGCTGTACCGTAAATATCTACTACGTAAGTTCACCGGAAAAGAGAGGATTACTAAATAGATGCGTTTTATATGTGATCGGATATATGGAGTATACATACTGGCGAGGATACGCGAAATGAGTTTTACGATATCATCAAACTTCTCTAGTTACAAGGTCCAAACTTTGAAACATAACCGCGACCATCCATCGACATTCAAAAGTTCGTACGTGTACGAATATTGAATATGAGAAGGTTGATATGCAATATATGATGTGTCTATATATTTTCGCACTTTTGTGCAAATAAAAATAAATTATACATATTATAATAAAATTTACGTATTTTTGTCAATAAAACTCATTGAGCGCGTGAATTATTTATTACGTGCGTGTATGGAAGAATTTTACGACCTAAAAAGTCTATTTTGCGAAAAAGAGCACCGGAGACAATATTGATCACGGTACAAAGCGGAAGCGGCCGTATGTGTCACAAGAAAATAATGGTGCGTGATCGACTGATTGATACGCATAATTGTGTTTTTTTTAGACCTATCGCGGAGAAAAATAAAGACGTAAACAGAAACGATGTCTGCAAACGATAAAATAAGTGTCGAAATCTTTTATCTGCCGTGGAGATAATGCCTGTGCGCGAGATCGCAACACAAAAGAGAGCAGATAACACACGTGAACACCTGCGAAAAATATTCACCACTTTGCATTTTCTCGATCGCGCGTTTGCTAAAGATTAAATTTTCAATATTAAGATATATTTACTTTGTATATATTATTAGATCTATAAAAAACGAACATAGAAACACACACATGTACTTAATAAATTTTTCTAGATTTTTAATAAAAATTATCTTTTTATATATTCGATAGAAAATATTGATAGAAAAATATATGGAAAAATATATAACGAAATGAAAAATTCCACGTGAAAAGTATGATAAAATTGTGGAATAATAAAATGAATTGGAAAAATATAGAAAGTGAAGTGCAACGTTTCATATTTCTTCTCGTGGAAACTACTGCCGATAGTAAAATAAAGCCAAAGAATAAAGAGATGTATATAAGGCATGAATAACGGATGCGTATAAAGCAAATTTTTGCATCAGAAAAAAGATAGATACGTACATATGTTTGCTGTGTATATGTACATATATATATATGTATATATGCATGATAGCTTAAGCTCGGTAACTGTATAAATCTGATTTGGAGCTAAGCTGATGATGTAAAAGTACAATACGGACAGATCGTCTCACGGTTTGGGAATAAAATCGCAACGCGTTTGTGTCGCGACAACAATAACTCGTGAGAGCTGGATCCGTCGTCACTCGCACTAGATAATATTCAATAATAATAAAAACACGCGATCCGATAATGGACGAGTACCATAGAATCTTGACACGTGTCGATCGTATCTTGGACTCTACACATGCTTCAAAAGAGTGCTCTGTCGTTATCTTTGTGTTAATATCGATAAAAGTCTCGAGAAAGTCATATGTCGAAATCAAACGCACTCGTGATTTCATAAAAAAAAAAAAACATTTCATAAAAAAACATTTCATAAAAAAACATTTCAATGAGACCCGCGCGAACAAAAGAGCAAACTTTTGCTAGCTTTAATATCTATTAAACAAAAATGGGTCGAGCATCGTAGCATTTTCTGTAAGACATATTAATAACGATATTGATTTCAGAGATACTACAGATGCACGTGTATTTCCGAGTGAGAGAGAGAGGGAGAGATATGTATTCGCCTTTAACATGGCGTGCTACAATTTCTAGATTTAATTGAAATAAAGCGAACGCGAGTTTTGACGTAAACAAGTTAATTTAACTTTAAAATCAATTTCAAATAAATAAATTTGTTTTTGTGAATTGTTCAAGTCCACTAGACTTAAACCGAACAGTGCCCACACAAATGGAACAATTAAACGGTAACAACGTTGATGCATGATCTATGGAATTTTTCATTGATAAATTTGATGACAATCAACATGTACGCGAACGACGCATAAAAGGCGCGCATATATTGTATATACACAATTTTGGAACTTTCAAAAATCTCTATACGATATACGTATGTACATTCCTCTAATTTCACATGGCGTGCAAACGTCTGCCGTGTAATATGCAATGTGATCGCATTTTGTTTGCCGGCGCTTGTCACGTGATAGTATATCCATTCATCAAGCATTCCGTCTCTGTAATGCTACCTGCAATAATACCTGACAGTATCTGGCAAATAGCGTCGAGTTGAATATACACTCTCGAATTTACACTTCACTCGCATGCGCTTGCGCACAATGTAAATTTATATGCTTAATATTAAAGCCCCTAGGTGTCAAAATTGTACGTAAACTTGGTATAATGCAGTGTTAAATTAACTACTCATTACACTGATATTATATATGTATATATATACTGTTTCTCATTGCGATTATCAATAAATATTGCAATTTAATACTGTTCTAAGTTGAATAACTAAAAGCAATAAAAACAAAAAAGAACTAATTTGTTAAATAGTCCACGTTAGCTTTATGAGACAAATTCTTAATTAAATTTTTCCGTCGCACTTTGATTACTTGGATTGGTGTGTTGTTCAAAATTATTATTTTATTAAGAATCCGAGACTTTACGAACACGAAAGAACAGTATGGCTTTTTACTTTATATTGATATATATATATATGTTTATTCCAGTTACCTGTACGCACACGAATATACTCACGCAAAAACATATAAACACACTCGCGTCATGTGCGTTATAACTTGTCGAAGCCCCAGCTCCTATCTATAACGTTATCTCTTTTCTATCTGTGACATGTCGTTTTTATTCTACACCACACGTCAACGTAATCATATAGATGATGTCTCCCCTGACGTGTGGACGTGCGATTTGTGATCGCGGATATCAACGCGGGACAAGCGGATGTTGCGACGAGCGTGTACGCGCGGCGCATGCATCGCGCGATGCACCAGTAGCCTCTTGAGAAATTACGTGTCACATGCACGTAAGTGTCGTAAAACGTGCGGCGGTCGGCAGCGAAAACGGTAAATCACCACCGCGACTGCTGACGTCTCTCTGGCGAGGAATCCGAGAAAAATACGATAGCGCCACACAATTACGCCGTCACTTTGTGACTTATTAGTTGTTGGTTCGTCGCGCGTATATTTTACGCGTAAACATATAAAATCGTTAACCAAGCGGCGAAAGCTATTAACGTTATTCCCGCAAAACCTTTCAAACAAATTAATGATGCAGGCCGCACGCACATGATGTTATTATTATTAGCGCGGAACACCGATATGTGTATGTACGTCGATTAATTGTATAACAAAGTTTTGTTATTATTTCATATCTCATTATCGTTAGTTTGCAACCGATCGTCAATTTCAGATAGTTTACAAACCACGGCTCATCTGTACTAATTGTCACGCGCGTACTTGTAACGCGCGTTGTAAAAATAGTCGAGCGTCTTCCTTCGGAAAATTTCGGAGAAAAATTTTCCAAAAACCAAAAAGGAAAAAGAAAAACCAAGCGATTTGTCGCAATATAAATATGGCTACCCGCGATTTTCGTGTACACGAAACCGCAGAAGAATATACATCTCGTCACGAGCGATGGAAATTGCTCGAGTCGATTCGGGAGCGTATTTCAATAACCCACATTTCCGCGTGATGCCGAATTTCGAGCTCCGAGTCTCGCACTTCGAACACAGATTTGCATTGTTCGTCCGTCGATATATACATTCCCGTTTCGAGAGCCGAAGAGGCGAATGAACAAAAATTCCGATATTCAGTCAGTTACTGAAACATATAAACGTTAAAGTGGCTTCTCTTTTGGTCCGGGATGCACAACCGACACACGGACTGATACCGCGGGCTTGTACCGAGCCGAAAAAAGATAAACGCGAGTATAAAATTTCACATATTCTCTCGCTATTCTCAATGATCGCGCGCGTCATATGCCCGAATGAAGGTTTCGTCGATATACCGACAGCTTTTCGTGCTCACGTTGTCGTGTGCACACACGTACACAATATATATGCAAAGCGACAGAAGAGCTTTCTGATCG
Organism: Pseudomyrmex gracilis; assembly: GCF_002006095.1. NCBI lineage: Eukaryota > Metazoa > Arthropoda > Insecta > Hymenoptera > Formicidae > Pseudomyrmex > Pseudomyrmex gracilis. The sequence continues at coordinate 553,697 of NW_018020625.1, read as the reverse complement.
ATGTCGAGTTCTATGGCCGACGACGACACAGCGCGAGTATATTCGGTAAAACGACGGTAGACGACGTGAGGCGATATCCCGGTGCTCTGTGTACGTGCCAGTCTTTATAAATCGATTGCATAAGTAGTGACGCACGTATTGATAATGCTCCGTTATTATTTTTCTTTCCTCCAATCGACGATTTTTACCGACAATTTTTACGTCAAGTTGTTCACATCGAAACATCGATGTTATAAATTACCGCGCGCTATCATCGCGTGCCGAATTCGCCGCGATAAGAGTAGTTTTACGAGAAAACCCGTCTGTGCGGAAACATATTAAGAGCTTCCCTCAATTTCCGAAATGCATAAAACAACGCGCGATTATGCATCGCGTCGGCGCGAAGGTGCCGTCGCGATTTATTATACCTACGCTCGGCGGGGAATCCTTCGTGAGAAGAACGCTTTCTGTTACGCATTGAGATTATTGTACACACACGCACGCTTTCAACTTTCTTTCCCCTCCTTGAACATACATCAGCCCGTGCTATTCCGAAGACATAAATCCTACGAGCCGATGTGTATCGACACCGCACGACGAAGACGCAATGCCGACAAAAAAGAAGAAACCGTCGACCGCTGTCGAACTCGCTCCCTCGAGTGCAAAAAGAACGAAGAAAAACCCGTTTCTTCGCATTCATAAAAAAAAATGAAATACCAAATAATACACAAGATCTCTAGCTTCTCGATATTTCTCCCTTATATATGTACTTCAACCGCGTTTGTATACTCGCAAGAGCGTATACGGTAAAAATACGAATGGCACGCGCGCATCCGCGTTTTCGGATGCTCTTATTGATACACACGAAATACGAAAATATTAAAACCGTTATTGACCCAGTTGTATGGAAAACACGAATAAAATAGCTTTGTATCGATGTATGTGTACGGTATGAGATAATTCACAAAGAGGCAATATAAAAATAACTCGATAATCCGCAGAATGCGTCGATTTGCGATCGTCGTGAGTGAAAACGTTCGTGCATTCGAAGTAAACGGATGTATGTACGATCAACAATGTTAATTTTCATTATCCGTTATCTCCTAACAAAGAGTGTGTGTGTGTGTGTGTGTGTGCGCGCGCGCGCGAATTTTATTAATTATTAACGGATCGCGATGATGTCTAAATTAAAATCCGAGAGATATCTCACACTGCCGTTCGATTTTAAATCGTCGATGCGGCGGCGGCGGCGGCGGTGGCGGCAACACGGGTCATTAAAACGAATCGATCGGCGCTTACAAGATTAAAGGTGTGACAATGAAAAAAAACTCACGTTCTCTTCGACGGTCTTCTTGATCTTCACGCTGGCCTCCACCACGGTCTTCCCGGCCTTGTTTACGGCGCTGTACAAGAATCCGCCGAAGCTCTTCGCACCCGCCAGCGCCTTCGTAGAAACTGGTGACAGAAAAACAGGGAAAGGTGAGATGAGAACGAATGCGACAATCGTGAGAAAGAGAGACAAAGAGAGAGAAAACTTTCCTCTTTCACATTTAACTCGCGAATGAGAAGCGGGAGCGAAACTGACGTAAAATAAAAATAAATAAAGCGCGCGAAACGTCCACGTCCATTTTTCTCGCCGGAGATAGAAAATACGCCTTCGCATCCACCTTTAAAAATCGCTGATACAGAAAAATCAACAGATCTTAATTAAGTTCGCCTTAATCGCGCTGACCAGTTGCTTTCCCGTTTAATTTACAGAGAATAAAGGTTTGACGTTTCTCGATATTTGCGATGTTATATAAAACGCGCGGAGAGAATTTTTAAAAAAATTCCAACGTCATTGTGTTAAAACTGTACGCGGAGAGGTGAGAAATCGCATAGCGTGCGATTCGAATCAACGCGCCAACAACGTCGCCGGCTTGTTCCAACCCAGATACGTCGTCGGATGGATTTCTCACGAGACTCTTTCGGAAATTCCGACTCCGTCATTTATCACAACCCGATGGTGAAAGCGAGACGCGAGTACACAGTAGCGACGACGACGACGACGACGACGGTAATCGTTTCTCCGAGGACATATGTGTGTATTGCGAGAGAGATGTCTGATGTTAAATGTAAACTATTGCTGTATATACACTTCTCTTTCGCGTCAGATGTTTCTGATACATTTAGATTTAGGCGAAATATGGCATGAAAAATGAAACACGACAAGAAAATACTTCATCTATAATCAATAAAAATAAAAAAAAAAAAAAAAAATAAAAAAACACCGTATCTGCTATAAAAATATTGCTGTGTCATACGTGACGTGCGTCCAGGAAGATACACTTTATCATCTGCGATATTATAAGCGAAACCTAACCATATATATATATATTATAGTCGTTCGCATCGACTATCGCGACTAAATTACACTGACATTTACGCTTTCAATAAAATAGAAAGCAATTCACCTCTTATAGCTCTAACGATAACTCGTGCGAAAGGTCGTTCGGTCTTGGTCTTCGGTCTTGTTGGCTCAAACTGCCACGCCACGGAGTATTTCACGGTATGTACCAACATATTAAATCGTAGTAACTTGCTCGTAATCCAGAGCACTCTAAAGCGATTTCCGCAAAAAAGTGTAATTGGTTCCTCTTGAAACGTTGAAACGAAGAGAGAAGGACGTGTTTTCTGCGCGGCGTTTTCGTTTCATCCGTCGGGAGATTTTATTTTCGAGATAATTACATATCAACTACCTAGATCCCGACGTTAATTTAATTTTTATGATTTGAACATTGAGTTTAAATTCTTGATCAAGTTGACGTAATGCTCCCTTTCTCTCTTTTTTCTTTCGCAATGCATCAGCGAATTTACGAAGCATCGATAAGATACAAAAGCGTAAGATTCTCTCGCGATTAAGCGGACACGGACGAACAAAAGTAATAAAGGGGTTTAAAGCCGTCTGACGAGAAAACTCTCAGAAGCTCGTAAACGAGGGCGTCAGTTGCTTTATATAACCCGTTATACGGAAATGAAACTGTAGAATACTATCTGATTACAGTTCGTGCACTTTTTTGAAGTGAACAGCAGCACGTATTTTTTTTTTACACGACAATTACGCAATATTATGCAGCGCTATGTAATGCGAAAATAAACCTAAATATATAAAAACACATCGATGTTCTTTATCCGAAGGATACTCGAAATTACTCCGTTTTGTGCCTCTCAAAAAATTTACGATGCGAAGAAGAGTCTTTTTAGCATGCACAAAGACGAGAAAACGCAGCGAGTAGCCTGCGTAAATCGAAGGCGATTTAATCAAGCGGATTGAGGCACTTCAATTCATTCGTCTCAACTCTCTCCTCCTCTTCTGGCCGTTGCAAGGCCATTAAAGAGAACGAATCGGTGTGAAATATATGCAGTACACATGTGCATGCTGGGTATAGCGCTTCGACGCGCCGCGCAACGTTTAATAACGGCTTACAACATGTACGACGAGACGCGAAACCCGTCGGGGTAATTGGTATCCTGACTACTGAAACAAGGGTTGCACACACCACACATTCCGCCCTTGCGTAGGCATCCAAGAACCGCTGAACAAGTGCCGAGTATCATAGCGGGTATTTTCCATCACGTCGAGAAGATAATTTGTCTCTCACCCCCGACCTAAATTGTTGCAGAGGGTGCAACACCGCGTGCTGCACGTAGCGATTCGAAAAATAGCCAATTTTGGTGTAGAATTGAAGATTGCAACGCGCCAAGAGGATAAAGCCGAGGTAATGGACTTTCAATTCCACGTTGAGACAGAAGGAAAATTATGCGCAAGTGACATGAATAAAATAAACCGCTCCTATACATATATCTTTGTTGCTTCTTCACATGCGTGATGTGTTTATAAATAAATATGAGAGAAACACTACACAGAGAATAAAACAACACCAGTACTGTTTTGTACATTTACAAAAGTCCGTGAAAATATATAGAATACGAAAATGAAAATATACGTAGTCCGTGAAAATATACGAAAAATTCGGAGAAAAACTCAATAAATTTCTCGAGAATTATCTTGGTAATATCGAGTTTGACGCGAGCATAATTGTGACACAAATTAATATATGAGATATACTTGTTCGCGTTAACGTGTCTATCCTGTTTTACCTCCACTTTCGAGACAGGGCAAATTTCCGAAGCGAGAGAAAACTCGTCGTCGCCCGGCCGAAAGTTCCGAAAAGTTTCGCTCAATGGCGACGGCCGCTGAGCAAACTTTGACAGAACACGAGCGTGACGAGAAATTTCACGCTATATATGTATGTTGTCACCCGAGTGAGACTCAGAGTTACTAAACGTGATGTCACGGAGAAAGAAGACGTACGAAGATGCCGACATATGAACATTTACTGACTCGCGCAAATGTGAAACGCTTCGATAAGATACTAGTACGTCTTGTGATGTAAATACGAACGATAAGACAAAAATCGTCGACGTTATTGAACACAAAACAGGCTTGTTACAATAACACTTGACAAAATGACACACAAAATCGTCTTAGATAATATTTAATATTTTCAGTATACTTTGTAATCTTGTTTAGTGAAATTGTCATCAGTGTTTTATTATTTCTTTGATTAGATGACCGCTAGTTACGCTTTCTATATGATGCTTACTGCTATCAACTTTTCAATTAATTGAGTTTTCTCTCATTTTAAGTTTTAGTTTAATTAAATTGTTTTTAATTTAATTTTTTCTTTTAATCACTGAGAAAAATCCAAACAATACATTGAAACGTTTGATATATATCAATAAGTCTAAACTTATATATGTGAACAATTTATACATATATTGGCTCGTATTTACTTTGATGCTTAAAAAAATTCTTTTCATACTTATTTATTAAGTAATATTTATTTGTAAGAGTTCTTCAATATTTTTTTTCAATGTTTTTTATCCTCTCTAGTTATCTTCTCTATTTATTGTAACTGGGATTATGTCATTATTTACGTTCTTTATCTATTACGTTGTGCCACTGAAATATGTCGGTCGAATCTGTTTACATTAATCTACACAAGCGTCTCAGGTGTGTGTTCACTTTCTCAGCATAAAGCTGTAAATCAGTTAACCACAGTTAAGAATATTTTGCTGTACGCCAAATAACACTGTGAAACTAAGCTACGGATGAGCAACATATATACAATAAATAAATAAATAAATATATACATATATAATAAATATATACATATATATACACATATAATAGCACAATGTGATAGATAAGCAACGTAAATAATAAAATGACCTCGTCGAAGTTAAACATTAATAGAGAGGATAGAGTTAACACGTTAATAATGACTAAAAACAAAAACCTAACGAAGAGTTTTTTTACATAAATATTATTCAAGACAGTTTTGTGAAGTTTATGCGCCAAATTTTTTATCGTTGTAACACGACTTGTGTTCAACGACGTCGACGTTTATCGTTTGTTACATCAGAAAAACATATTGATACAGAGTTCTAGTTAACAGATGAAAGATTATGATTGTCTCTTTGTCTGTTTTTTTCTTTATATATAATTAGATTTCTCCTTATACATCACTTTCAAGCACACTTTTCGAAAAGATCGCACATGCTAGCAACGACACAGATCTTCTTTGTGATCTATCATTGTTGCAATTCTCACGTCGTAAGGTCTTGTCTGGTTATACGCTCCAAGCTGATGACGTCGATAATTGTGTAACATATCGGAAGGATAGTGGCGACTGAGAATAGCCATAAAGGAAGCGAACTGTGACCAAAATAATGCTCCTTCGATCCATTAACAACAACAGTTTCGCAATATATATATATAACGAAACTTGCGATGCTACCAGCTGTTACGTAGATATCTCTTATTACCTGATAACGATGTTCCCATAACAACAACGTACTTAAACGTAACCTGACAAAATGCGCACTCACGTGTCAAATAAATAATAACGAGCAATAAATTGTTTTCCAGCGGAATTTCGAATTTATCTTCATTTGAGATAAAAGATATGAAAAAGCGATTGATCAAGCACAAACAACGGTCTCAGTACTATCGACTACTTTTTTGAATTAATAAAACAACGCGCTTGACATTTGTATCTCTTTGCGCTCGCGAAGAAACTATCACTAAACTCGATCGTTCGAACAAATAAACGATAAGAGCGACTATCTTCGCGTTCTCCCTCCACTTAAAAATGATTTAATAAACCGACAAGATCGCTATCGCGCTAAAAATACACTTCGTATACATTTGACTCGATTGCGCGTGGCAAAGCTCATCTCTCACGTCTTATCGCCGCGGTCGCTTCGATTTGTCGTCGTCGTCGTCGGTCGCGAGAGTCTCGTTTGAAACCCCTCGATAAATCAAGCGGAAGATCTGCGATATCGCGTGGAAAAAATTAGTGAAGTGCGATGAATGAATAAAGACGCATCGGATATCTATTTTAGTGTTGCTTCACGACAATGCGATCGCGAAAGTTTTGAGTGGCGTCTGCTTGGGGGAGTCAAGGAACCAGGTCGCAATGATTCTCGCATTTCAATTACTACGGAGTATATATATATATATATTCCTCCTGTTTGAAACCCCAACGAGAGAGTCCGCGGACGAAGTTCGTTCACAGATTTCCGAGTCGACGACCCATTCTCGCCACTGCTCTCGGCAGATCAAGCGAGCTGTGAAACTTCAATAATCCTAAAGTGCAGCCGATTATGTATCTCATTAAAATAGTCTCATTAAAATGTGTGTTGTGTTAATTACCGTGAGAACCATGTATCATCCTTAATTACATCTGAGGACCATTATTAGTTTTTCTCGTCGTACACAACATTTCTACGATCTCTCTGCGCGTGTAACCGAAAGTCGATTTAATAAAACGACCTAATGATTTATAAAACAAAATAAGTCTTATACAAAATATACACTTAATTGTAATGGGATAATCTCAATTTTTTGCGACAAAAACTTGGCGAATTAAGTAATCATTTAAGTGCATATAATTAAACACGTCTTGTGTACTTTACGCCGTCGAACTTTTCATTAGCATCCCTAATCGACGAACCATTAAACTCACGGTAATTTTCTCTTAAGCAAAATGCAAAGAAGACACTTTGAAGCCGCTTAAAGTTCCGCGCAAACAGAAAAAGTAGAGATTCAACGACCGCCGATATTAAATGCACTTCCAAAATGCGCGGAAATACTTAATAGATGAGCGGGAACTTCGGCGAAATTAATTATAAATATCGGTAGTATCTAGAAGCTGGATTCTTAGATATCGGAGACATCAAAGACGCTGTTTCAGATTCGTACTCGACGATATAATAATTCTCCTCGTTGTTGCGGTGCTTAATTACACGGTAAATTTGATTGGCACGGTAACGATCGCAGGCGACCCGGTATAATTTTCTCGGGGCCGTTTATTTAATGCCTTTCCTGGGATCTCGTTTAAGAGTGCGAGCCCAGTTATGGGAAGGATCGATGCGAGCTCTAACGTGGCCTAGTTAAAAAGTCATGAAATTCTTTCGCAACAGAAAGGAAGCTTCTCCACAGAAACGTGCGAGCGTCTTCTCGCGCCATTAAACGAAATGGACATTTGCAATGCTAACCAAGCTTTATAGCTATCAGATAAAATTAATAGCGCGCGTCTTAGTAGGTTGTGTGCGTATATATTTATATTTTATTGATATTTTTTTACGTAAACCTTTTTTTGTTTACAAATTCCTCGACAACACCGAATGGTAAACAGAGATTTAAGAGATTATTATTCTCACGAAACAAGCTTTTCATAATGCAACAATAGCTATTGAATAGTACACGAATGCAAATGTCGCATTCTGAAGGAAAGCTATTTCAATTGCACAATAAATATCTCTCGATCGAGGAATAAAAGAAAAATGCTTGTAGTAGCACATTGAAATGTTGTAAAATGTGTGTCTCGCGTTTGCTTTTCTTCAATTCTCAAGGTTACGTAAGATTTTTCTCGCGAGTATCTGCCTTCCTGATTCCAAGATGGAATTTACACAGACAAATGTGAAAATAAATAATTAAATTAATGAAAACTGTAATATATGCAAAACGGATCTCTAATCTGATTTAAATATTATTTGGCGTGTGTCGTAAAGTCGAGCCCCGAGCTGTGTGATGTCGGTACTCTATTTGCAAATTTGTATCAAATTTTTTTTATAAAATTAATTTTGAGAAGATTAATAAAAAAAGAGTTCCATAGCTAATAAAAAAAAAGTGCTCGACATTATAAATTATAAGAAACTCTTAAAACGGAAGCTCTAATAAGATTATAAATTTTAGACCATGTAATATTGGAATGCTAAAACTTTACACGCGCAAATATTAGCTTCTGTGGAATCAAATTTGTACTCTTTACTCGATACAAACTTCATCATGTGCACAATTTTTATTTTTCAGTTAGGATTTGTTGGGATAACATGTTGAACTTGCACACTGCTGTGTTGCTTCGTGCTTTAAATTCTAAACGAAATGAAGAAGGAAAGGTTTTGCCTCCGGCTCCTCGAAGAAATCACTACGTTTGATATTTTACAGAGAAAATCAGAAATACTTCTAACAAAATTGAAACAAAAAAAGGTCGTAGGTGCTTGAAATGTGCTTCGAATATTTCATACATTGAAATGCTATCACACATCGAGTGGAAGAGTCTATATGCGCGCATATAGACTCACTAAATACTGCATTAAAAAAAAAACTAGGTTTTTCTTATATTTACGACCTCACATGTTTCAATCGAACTTAAGACAGAAATAAATAACATTGCTATCGAAATCCGCTTGACCGAGTTATCTCGAAATTTCGCAGACAAGCGAAAAACAAATCAACGAGGGAGGAAATGAAGCGCGGGAAAGAAGCGGTGGGCCCAGCCAAGAGAGCTGCGGTTGTGTCGTAGTCGCTGATTTTCCGAGGGAAGGAAGAGTCGGCCGGAACGGAAGGGATGAGTTGTATTGATCGGCGAAGATGGGGTACAACCCCTCGAGAAAACGCGAACTACTCGCCGACTGGAGATCTGGTTGTACGCGACTCAGAGATTCGGAGATCGTGAGAAAACATTTCAGAATTCCTCTCCCCAGTACCCCATTCATTCTCACTTTCATACATAGTCAACGGATTTGTGAGATGAAATAAAGCACGTATGCGCGGTGAACGAAACATTATTATTATTATTTTTTTTTATGACCTTGACGTTCCCGCACGGGGTGCGTTCGTCCAGGACCGGCGAGTGTGCCCAGGATCTATGTGTCTGGTCCGCCTCGGGCCAAGGACACGCGCAACGCGCGGTCGCTGTCTTCCACTCGTTCGCACAAACAATCCCTGGAGACTGTCGCTTCACGGAGCGACCTCTCATTTTCTCCCTATTTCCCTTCGCGATCTCCGTGCCTCTCTGTTTAATCCCTGGTTGAATTAATCTGCATATTACGGTTAATATACCGTAAGATCCGGAGGACGCGTTTGCGACGCGCGATTTCCCTTTGAGATTTATGCCCGATAACAAGCGCAGCGAAATTAGCGAGTGTCGGAACAGGTGACAACTCGTCGCGTTAAACGCTTCGGGAAAACCACACTACGGGCTTTTACACAAACATGTGGTGGCTTTCGATTATGCAAAACGGAAGCAAATCGAAATCATTTGCGTGTCGAGAGCTGATAACGTAGATTGGAAAAAGGCGGGAGGGAGCGTAGTGTAATAAAAATCCATCCGATCGACGTATATATCTTACTTTTAATAGCTATTTAATCTAACTCACATGCGCGCATATAGATAGATTTCTCTCCTCGATAGAGTTCATCTAACACCGATACTATTTGATTAAGTATTCGTGTACGTGTGTGTGTATGTAATTCCGGGCCAAGGACAAATCCATCGAGCCCTGTTTCTTTCCTTACCCCACTCACACAATTCGAGCCTCGTCATTCTCCACCTTAGTAATATTCGTCTCGATTCTCACATTGGAATAGCGTACGTATACGAAGAAAAATGTCGTGCTAAGAGCCGGAAAAAGTCGAGAAAGAAAAAGACCGGGAGGCAAGATCGAGGATAGCGGATATTCATATTCATGCGCACTAGGAAACACGAATTTTCTCCATTTGTATTTGTATATGCTTTCTAAGCGGAGACATGAAAATTGCACTTTTGTGCGGTGATTGCTCATTCACACAGCGAGAAGCTCTCGCGATGATTGTCCGTACGAACGAACACGCTTTTGTTTCGTAATCAAGTATCAGTGCGTTAGGTCATTAAATCGAAAAAAAAAAAAAAAAAACTAACCGAGCGATTGAAATTTGAACACGCCATTGAGTCAAATTCTTTGTTGAAAATCGAGAACAAATTAAGTAACAAAAAGAAAAGGGAGCGTTAATATAAATATAATATTAATTTGGGAATTCTTTTTTTTTTCTATATACTATATAGTATCAAAAATGAATATTTCCATGATATTTGGCGAGCAGCGGTTATTTCCTAAACCTGCAGCAAATATTTAATACTGTTACGTGAATATTTTATTGTTTACGCGCAAATATCGTGTATGGAGATTTCACAATCAATTGCACCACGCTCGCTCGTGCGCTCGTGCACACCGGAATTCTGCACCGAGGTGCAGATTTTATGGACCGATGCGTCGATTCGATCGATGTGGACCGCGCAACACAATGCCGCTTTGTGTTTGCGCGAAACAACGCGCATCACGAAATCCGGTAGCGATCAACTCGTTTGCTTCGAAGAATAAAAAGCGGAAGTGTTTGATATCATTAAAAGCTCAAACGGTAAATTTTTTACGTTTGTATTTTCATACACGTGTGCGCGTGCGCGCGTGCGTATTTACATGTATGTAAAAACATACATCTCGCGAACTACAGAAAAGTGATCTGTACGGCTTTAAAGATTCATCAAATATTCCGTTTCGACCGATCTTCGTGTGCGTTTTCAAAGCACTCGAAAACTACCGAGCTACTTATCTGAGAGCTTCCGACCACGAAGAAAGAAGACCACTGTGTGGTTTTTTACGGTGGAATAAAGAAAGGAAAACTATTCGAGAGAAAAATTTCTTTTGAACGCGCGCGCGCGCGCGTTGCCACTTGACTATTCGCCTTTGCGACTTGCTCTTTTGTTCGTAAGACCGCGTCGACAAAGTACTACTACTACCACTGATGGAAGAGAGCGCGATTTCCAATAATACCATTGTAAACGCTTCGTCGCGTTGTATGCGAAGCGCGCGAGTTGAACACCAAGTTGAACGAACATGAACTTTTCCAGCGAATTCCACTCGTGAACGCAAACGAGTGACGCGCGCAAGAAGAAATATTTCGTTATCACGGATCAGAGATCTTGACAGAATACGAGCTGTCAATATATATTAGCGCAACGGTTTTGAGTGTGTCATATTTTTTTATTACTCTATTCTCTGTCACCATGTGAAAAAAAAAAGTTGTAGAAATTCGAAAACCAGTAGAAATCGTTCAGAAAACACGTTCATTCCGTAAAGATTGAAAACAACACTTATCGATATTGTGCAAAAAAGATATAAAAATTGTGCGGCAACAGAAACTCGCGCACGGGGACCGCGCGGTAGTCAATATTTGCGAAATGTGAGGATAACTCTCAGCGAGATCGAAATAACGTGTACATGTATCTCCCGTATATATCTTCGCTTCGCGAAGATGAAACGAGAATGAGGAATATTTCAAGTAAATAAACGCGCTGTACGCGCGTTTTATTCCCCAACGAGCGTGTGTTTTCCACAACGAGAGATAAAAGCGAGGGAGAGAATGATGAGACGACGCGCTAAAGAAGTTGTATTTCGACGTTCTTATTATTTACACGTGTAATCTTTAAGAAAAGCGCTCCGTTACTCACGAAAACGTCTGATGCATATATACATCGACCGTAGCGATTTCTCCGGTTTCTCGGACGGAAAAGAAAATAGAGAAGGAACATTTTCCCCTCAAAAGAAATCGCGCAAAGAGAGCACATATAATAATAGCACATAATTTTCTGGTTATCGTATCTCTTCACTGGCGGAAAATACGTTGCAGGACTCTCCACGAGCTAAAAAGTATATCGCGATAAGAAGGTGCATGAATGATACAATGGCAATTTCCGGGAAAATGGGCGAAAGGATATACGTCGCGCGGTTATCTCTATCTGTATCACGCGCGCGCAGATAACGCCCTCGCGGCGGGAATCGAATTTTCTGTAAACGCGTAGGACGACTTAACCGGAGAGAGAGCGCAATCAAAGGTACCAATGTCGACTCAGGGAAATTAACCAGCAATAATACGTGTGCGTTTGTAGTTGGCACAAACGCGAATTAAATTAAAGGAATTTTAATTCACCATTTGGTCGCTCGCGCGGAAATATCAACGCACGTCATGACAATATTTTCCCGCAATTGTTGCTATTAAAATCGTATTATATATGTTATTATTATCGTCAAAGCTCGTTTCATTTTTCTAAATTGAAATTATACAATGTTATTATTACTTTTGTTTGTGTTATATCAAAAATTGAAACTCTGCTGCGAGCAGAATGGCTCGCTCAATTTAGACGAATAAACACGCGTATATTAGTGTTATGTGAACGAATAATTTCCAGATTTGTTTCTTTTTATGATAAAATATGTTTGTTTAAAATACCTTACTTTCAGTGTCGTCGGTTTTCTCTTTCTCTCTTTCTCTCTCAAATTTTAGAGTTTCACGCTCTAGAAACTCGCGGAACGTGCATCACGAAGTCTGCGTGGAAGTATGTGTGTGTCAACGTACAAACATATAGGAACATTTCATTTGCGAAGGCAAAAAGCCAGCCTGGCTTCAGCATGTTGCGCGACGTGTTGCGAGGTTTCAGAACATTTCGTTCTCGTTGCGCCGCAAACTTATTACGCGCGACTCTTTTCCTCGCGTCTGATATACGTGCAATCTATGCACTTTCTCTATTCCGCGCTACGCGCCGTTAAAAAGATTTTACGTGTTCTTACGAAATGAAATACATCGTTACGCGGACCCAAGTTGACTCGTATCGCGAGAAGAATAATGGCGAACACGGGAAGATACAAGCAACGAAAGGGAATCCGTAGCAACTTAATGACGTATTCTCTCTCTCTCTCTTTTGCTCTCATTGGAGGAAAGAAACAATTCGTAAATAAATTCAACGCGAGCGAGAGAGAACGAATTTTAAAGGTGCGAGCCGCGCGCGCGTATAATTCTCTTTCTACGCGAACCACGAAGTATAACAAAGCACGACCTACTTCAAAAGAAATCATTATTTGTCGGCTCGGATACTCGAGCTGCTTCGAATAACAATGGAATACCCGAAACACACTCAGAACGCGTTACACGTTAAAATTGTTTCTGTATTAATCTGACATTACTTGAATAAACACGTCTTGTGATGAAAACAAAGAGAAATCTGATATCTTTGATCAAAGTAAACGCGATTAAAAAAAAGAAACATTTATATTTAAAAGCGCAGACAAATTAACGTCAAATATGATAACGCGCGTGCAACCGAAAGTCGACGCAACCTCTCTTGTTTAATCGTGTTATACAGACGAGTGCATGCTAAATTTCCTACTTGCAAAGCGTGAAATGTCGTTAACCATTTTGCTAATGAATATGCGCATTCGCTCACACTCGCTCCGAGAAACCAAATCTCTATTGTGCGGGGGAACCAAACGGTCAAGCACGAGTGGGCGCAGCGAAATGTTGACACGATATGTGTGTACACGTTCTATCGATATACCGGATGATCGAATCCTCTATCGCGTCCTCGCAATTAAATTCATCTGCTTACGAGAGCACATTGCTGCTGACGCGAAAATGGATTTCACTTGATTTTTTTTGTCAAAGAAATTCTGCGCGCGATAGATATTATTGTTGATACAAGCTACTTTTGCAGAAGCTTTTCGGCACCCTCCGTGTATTTACAAACGGAGCGGATTCAATTAAAACTTTTGCACCGTGAATTTTTTTTCCAAAGCCAGACGGGAAATAAAACAGCGATTAATTTTTCTTCCGACGCAGGGAAGGAGCAGTACGTGTACTACTGAACGGTCGAAATTGTATGTGCTGTAATATGTATATATATATTAAGAGATATATATATATATATAATCTCTGCGCGAACACAGAGATGTTTTTTTTGTTAAAAAGCCGTCCCGATCCGAGCGTGCGCGATGTTACGCGAAAACGGAAGAGCGGAGTCAATATTTACGAAACACGTACGGTAAAGGTTGTTCGACGAGCGCTGTTCTTTCAATTTTATCTATCCGAAGACAGCCTTAACGCGCGACGCTATTTTACGCAACGCTGCGAGGATAACACACGCTGGCGCGTTTAAAGTGACGCGCGTTTGAGACGATAAACGTCTGGGATTCGCTTCGGGGTGTTTCAACGATGAAAAATATAAAAAGACGCTTTATTACCACTCAGCGGAGCAACAAGGGTGATCCGAGTGATTCCTTGGCGTCGCCGATTTCATATATATGTATGTGTACCAGAGGACATCGATTTTCGCGCGCGCGATATATTTACACGGATATTAATAACAGCGGACTTACCGGCACCGAAAGCCTGCTGTCCGTTCTTGTCATCGGTCGGAGTCCCCTCTAAACTCGCGGGACCGCTGTCCGCTCCACCGGTCGCGCTGCAAAAATATTTTTCTCCCGTACACACCACCGTTTAACAAAATTGAACGTCGCTTTGCCCGCGTAATAGCATTGGATCGTTGCATGTGAAATATTGGATTTCGAAAGTTCCAGTTTTATGGAACGCTTTTACAAAGTAAAAATCTTCCGACAAGCGCGTTACAGCGCCGATCGAGCCCCGACGATGATTCTTTCACAAAAGTACACGTTTTTCGGCTGTATCGCTTAACGATCGTTTTTTACAGCAAGTTGGCAAAAAATTAAAAATACGTCGACACGAGAGAAAAAAGTGGATACATCGAAGTTTAATTTAACGTGACACAAATAACACACGTTTCCAACGCGTAACCTTTTTACTCTTCCGTATATTTTCAACCTTCGCATTTGATTAAAAATAACACAACAAACACAAACAGCTTCTCGTTCTTGTGGAAAAAAAAGAACGTGTGTATATTACTACGTTTTATTTTCTCTTTATTCCATTTTCTTGGGAATCGACGTAATAATCGCGAAAACTAAAGCCGCATATCATATGCAACGATCCAATGAAATATGAATACGATTATGTCATCACGGTCTCACACTCACCTGCTCGCGTCGTCGTCCTTCACTTGCTCGCCGGCAGGAGCCTGACTCTCTTGAGGTAATTGGGTCTCTTCCGACTCGGCTGTTGGCGGTTGGGCCTCACCCTCACCCGCCCCAGCGCCGCGGCTCAGTCCGGGTATACCGCTGCTCAACCAGCCAGACATTTGATTTTTTACTCCGGCGAACATTTCCAGTTTGTTGCCTTTCGGACTGCAACGTAAGAGAGAGAGAGAAACCGCGTAATGTAAATGCGTACGTACAAAAGTTTAAATTTGAATTGGAAAATAATCAAAGAGATCTTTAACAATGTGCGATCTCTCTCTCGAATATGTTTGAAAAGTTGAAAGAGTTTGCGGGAAAAACAAAAAAAAACGTAGAGATATAGAACATGCTGGATATTGTATTATTACTGACGTTGTTCGAGAGCAAATGGCAACATTAATTAATTAGACGTTATAGAAAGACTAATAACAGCGCTCACTATGTAACCAACAGTGAAAACACGCGATTGGTCAATTGCGACATGGATATTACAAAATCTAAACAATGAAAACTTGACGTAAATGTCGCGCAAACAATACACGAATCAACACAACAAAACAACGACAATCAATTAACTACATTGGCTCGAGAAAATCGAGTTATATGAGAAAAACGCTTGGCAGGAAAGGCGATCGGTGTAATCACTTCTTTTAAATTCGCGTGTAAAAGTTCGCCTCGTTTCAGAAACTTTCTTATACCTCGGCCAAAATTTTATGTCCCGCTGGAGAGAAGTTGTAATTTATGTGCGGGATTGTACTATCACACGGCAAAGCGACTAATTACCAGTCAAAGGACACGCGCGAGAGATACGAGACAAAATTCTCCCGCTAGTACTAAAATTACGCTCGAGTTATGAATTTCGGCGGAATTGATAAAGGTTGTCGAGAGACTTGCGGAATGCATTGCGAGAACGAAGATTTACGTCCGGTCTCTCAACTCGTTCATACAACAGAACGATAAACGTTTCGCTTTGCGTAATCTATGCTGTAAATATATTTTTCGAAAATATTTATACGCGCGATAATGAAACTTTAAACATCACTTAAAGAACAAACAGATAATTGCAAAAATAAAAATCAAAATTTAATTCGATGGTATCAAAATCTCTAATGTTAATTTTTCCCAACTATCGCCTATATGTGCACTGAGAAAATATAATAACAATTTAAATACTCGAATTCTCATCGGCACATAATTCCAAGTTGAATCTTCACTGAGAGAACGCGATAGTGATTTATCGCGTGTGAACGAGAGGCGATATTGCGGATGAAACGCGCGCGTACCGCGGTTTCCATTTCGTGAATTTCGCGTGACCGTATATTCGCCAAGTGGACGATCGAACGTTGGAGCGAAAACGGGGAGAGGATTGATTTCGCACCGAGGGTTGCGTGGGTGTGTATACCGATATTTGACGCGCACTGTCAGCGTGCGCGCGCGCACTATTTCGCAACGAGAACACAGAGAGCAAAAACGCAGAGTAGTCCTTGACACACGTAGGTCACGACATTGTGTTGTCAAAATCGCGGAAATAGAGTATACGAACGTTATTACGAGTATTATATAGTATAGAGTATTACGGTCAGCACACGTGCTGGTTGTTATAGAATTGCGCGTTGTACAATAAACAGATTAAATTTGTGCAAAATAAATACGAGAATAACGAAGAGAGAAAAAAAGAAGATTTTATAACATTTGTAAGTTAATAACAAAGATACAATGCGCGCGCGCGTGTGTGTGTGTGTGTGAAGAAAAAAGTATGCAACAATAAAAGGTGAAACTGTATAAAGCAATTTTTTGCAATAAAAAAGTCAATTTGCCGCATTTCTGTTGAATCATAAATAAAACGTCAAACAAAAAATAACGTGACGAACATTGTAACATTCCAAGCGACAAAAGATAGTACGTGTTTTATTATAGAGCAATTTTATAGAGTATATATACATATATGTGTTCCAGCTGTGAATTTGAAATCAATTTAAAACAAACACACAAATTACAGCTGATTGAGTTTTCAAATCAAATATATCGATGATAAACTATATCAGTATATATATATGTGCAATAATATATACATATACAATAATATGAAATTTTAAAGTTTGTGTGTTCGGAGCTGAAACAACAAAGTGCATAAATCGTATGAAACCGATTGTCGGAAGAGACGATGGTATCAAACATTTATGAGCCACATTTGCTGTATCAAAATTGAATAATACGTTTAATATCAGTACAATTCGTATGTTATACAACAAAACTATGTACGTAATATAGTTTGTGTCGATGTATTACTACGTGCGTCGCAAACGATGTATATCTGAATGACGAATTGGTCAATCAAATGAGTTGCGCGAGATAATACGACTAATCAGCGAAGTCAAAGGCATGAAGAGTTTGTTATAGAGAGCTCGAACTTCCTGAATAATTCTGTTCTATTTGCCGATCTCGTTAACTGCGTAACACAGTAACGTCCGTGTGTAAAATGTAACATTTTTCTTTACATAAAAAAAAAAAAAAAAAAAAACACGTAAATTTAAATCATTTCAGAAAATTACTGCTCACAACGCACGTACCTTTTTGTCTTTCTCCCAACTCTAATAGAATTATTTAAAATTATTAAATGATTCTGACGAACATCATTCGATTTCGATTTTGCAATCTCACGTCAGGGTAAGTTTCGAGTAACGAAATATTTTGTGCGAGTATAAACGAATAAAAAAAAAAAAAAGATTGTACAGATATTATTTCTTCTCCAATATGCGTTAATGTGTTTTGTTGTAAAATTATAACAACCTTGAATCAACTATGTATATCTACACAGACTAAAGTGAGAAAGATAAACAGGAAAAAAATTCTAGGAAAATTATGGAAAATTATTCTAGAAAAAGAATAACTGAGAAAAGAGAACAAAACCTCATCGGGATATCGTAGCGTCGCGCTACTTTACGTAAGTCGGGCGTTATTGATCTAATCTCGAAAATGCATTCGGCGAGGTGGTAGTGCCGCCGCTACTTTTAAATACTGTCGCGACGTACAATCAAGAAAACGAAGGAAAAACCATTATCATAATTACGCGATCCGCGAATGTGTGGCGATGTGTGTGTGTGTGTCGTGAGAAAAAATCGCGGAACACACGACAAACGAGTGCCGCGACGACGACGCCCGCAAGTTACGCGCAGTTTTGCACGTCGACATTATTATTATACGGTCAGATAAAAAAGATCGTTACATTCTTGCTACAATTAAATCTTTGCATAAACGCACGCGAAAATACGCCTACGTATAATGCTCGATTTATCTGATACAGCAGCACTGGACTCTCCGCGCGAAACGAAAATCCGGAATCAGCTTTGACATTTCGTTCTAACAAGAACGAAACTTTGATGATGAATTTGCCCACTCCGAGCGAAGTGACAGCGCTACGCGAGAGGAATCGATTTCGCGGCGAGAGTCACGGCTGACACTCGCGACGCACTTCACGATACGCATAGTTTCACGGCAATAAAAAAAAAAAAAAAATGACAGCACGCAAAGCGTTTGTGAATGACATAGAGAAAAAAACACACGTTGACGCACATACGCGGGTCAACGAACCTCCTCGGCAAACGAGAGTTAGCTTTGGCTACCGAACACTAGTGACGTTCGATAAGACTGTTGTTAAGGTTATGTTTTACGTTAAAGCGAGATAACGTACCTGGTGTTGTTCTTTTTCTCGGATTCCGCGCCGCTCTCGGCATCCGGAGAGGCGGGCTTGTGCTCAGGTGTCGTCTCGCTCCCGTTTTCGGGCTTCTTGCCCATCCAGTTGGACACCTGATTCGTCAGGCCGGAGAACATTGTGAGACGTGCGTCGGCAAGTACGATTGACGTCGGCTCCTCTTCCTGTCGCTCGTTCTCTTTCTGTCTCACTCCTCCTCTTACGATCGTATTGATATATATCTCGCTCGGGTTACTCGTCAGAATCAAGCGTAACTGTATCACCGAAGCCCTCGCGGGACCGGAGTGACGACGGGACACGAAATTATCTCGTCCGTCCTCGCGATAGCGCAGCCACGAACTGCGTAAGTCGCGCGTGCACGCGCGCAACTCGCATGGCGCATCGACGCTGGCGACGACCGGCCTTGCGCGGTCGACCGGCGAATTATCAGGCCATCGATTGCGGCGCGCGTCTCCAGTCTCTTTTGGGGAGTATAAATTGTATCAGCGAGAAAAAGCACGATAAGAGATAACAATGTCTGGCGATTTTCCGAACGTACGAGAAAGAGAGAAAGACAGAGAGGGAACAATTGGTTGAAATTTTACAATTAAACTATCTAGATAATCGAGTCGAGAGCACACTTTGTCATTTGCTCTCATATGTTTTATCAGAAAAGTAATACGAGGATTATCATGTAATCTTGTTACTAGAAATTGGAAAGTGACTCATACTCATTTGAAGGTTTCTTGATTAATAATATTTACTTATTAATAGTTTATTAATAATAGTTGCTTTTTCAGATAGGAAATCTCTCGTAATCTCCCTCGATCTTTGTTTTGAAAAGAAATTTTGTAAAACATTAAAATATATTGAATATTGAAACTAAAAAAGTGCAATTAAAAGAATTAACTATTTATAAAAAAAAACATTGTACCCCAACAGTCATTAATCACCTTTTTACAAAGATATACGCACGCAAGTTTTTAATTTTTTAATTTCAAAGTAAAAAGAGCGAAGTAAAGAGAGCACTTAACGGGTGTTGGTTGTACCTGACAAATTGAAATTTCTGTCGTTTAATCTGCATGATGTCGCGACTAATGCATCATCCAGGAAACGTGATAAGACTCATTAATCAAATAAAACATCTTGTCCTTCGATCGGTCGATTTGCGAAGTATTCGTGTTTACTCTGCGCTCGCGGAAGGTACGAACAGCCTCATATTATTCTCGTTGTTAAGAAAAAAAAAAAAAAACGCGATATCTAACGCGCTATTTTTCCGTTGCGCGTGCAACAGACGAGAAGGTGTAAACGCGCCCTTTTATATTGCATCTAACACGACTTACCGTTATCCGATGTTCGCATAGTCGGACATTAAACTTTAACGTTCGGATGCTATATACACGGTCATGTTGCGGCGGTCGGAGAGAGTGAGCGGTTGAGAAAAAAATCGCAGTGTGTTTTCACAACGTAATGATATATTATTAGATAAAAATAACTGTTAGTTTTTATTTCACAACTGATCAGAGCGAGAGAGTTACAATAATATTGAGCGAGATATACAACAGTTTTGTACACTTGTTCGCTCTTCTCTTAACTGTCGTGGGTCGCTATCGTGTCGATATGTCATGCGGAAGCGCAGCATTATTACGCGACTCGAGGTAGAGCGCACGGTCGAGCTTTGACAGTTAAAGACGTATGCACGTACAGATCGTGTGTGTGTGTGTGATAATCGATGATGACTGATAACGCACAACATGTATGTACACACACGACGACCTGTTCAAAACATTACGTTATTACTTGTTCGATTACGCGTAATTGCTCATTGTGCTAAATCGCATTTGATCTATCCGTATACAGGATACAATTTTGTCGCGTGAATACAGCGTGAACTGAATAACGATATTAACGTGTCGCGTCGCACACGTATCACAGTTTTGGCACCGAGAAACTCAACCGACATTACGACGTAAAAACTTGTGTTTCTTTTGATTTATACCGCGCAACACAAACGGTCGCTCTAAAAGATCTCGCAGAGAGATGTTCTGAAAAATGTCAATTTGTGAAGAAGTCTCTCGAATGATCTTTTGGAGTTGTCTGTTGTGTTGTTTTCATGCGCGATGTCGCATCTATGCTCGAGATTACCGATAGATTGCACGCCATTGTACTATATCTTCACAAAAGTACGAGTGAAAAGTTTAAGTTACAAGAGTTATATTTATATATAACTTAGAGGTATATATCACTTAACTATCTTTTCATTGTGTGTTTGTCTCGCTTCTCACTAGGATATACATTGGTCTCAGATCAAACTAAACGTCGTATTAGATTACGTCGTTCGAACGCGCTAAATAATAACCGTATTTGTTTTGTGGAACGTGAAATAATAAAGAATTAAATATTTGTTTCCTAGGAATGTTTTATCTGTACAATTATCGTCAGTGAGCCGTGCCCGACGAAGCCACCGCCGGTGCCGCCGCTTCCAGAGCTGCTTGTTGGCGCTGATACCTGAAACAAAAATGTCAATCCGATGAAGTCAGAAGTAGAGCCAATGAAAGACAAGTTTTGACACGTCGTGCCCTGTGACATTAAGCGATATGAATAATGCGAAAGGTAATAATGCGCGCGCTCACGCCAACAAAAACAGGAAAAGTTGGCAAATTCGTTCGCGATCGATTCCTTCTGGCAGAGTTAAAAATTTTACAAATCGCGTGGTATGTGAAAATAGCTCGTGTTTATTTTCGGACTCGTCAGTCGATGAAAAACGAGAGAGAGAGAGAGAGAGAGAGAGAAACAATTCTCAGAAGTTAACGACTTTCGAAGCAAAAATACGAATCACGCCGCGAATCCGCTGAATGAAATTGTGCTGAGTGCGTCACCTTAGAGCTCTTGCTACTTGGTATATGGCCGTACACGCCACAAAGAGATTGACGCTAAAGAGATTCCAGTTTTTCGGAATGATGGCTAAGGAGTATCTGGTCCAGATCAACCCGGTGATGCCCAAGGCACAAGATTGGCTGACGGAGATTTTGTTGGCTGGCCTCTGCAGATCACCGAGGCCGGCGATTACGAGACCCTAAATTGAAAAAGAAACGACTGTTACACATTTGTATTACAATAATATAACAAGTCAATTCGCGGGTATGCAAATAAAAACACGTGTGTATGCTTGCGCAGATTGCAACAAATCGACGTATAGCACAACTAAACACAGCATTGAAATATTTCTGTAATGCGTTTGTTTGCCAAACTGCATTACGTAGTAAGTGGTTTGAAACAACATTTGTACAGTACAACTGTGTACGTAAATGTGCACATACAATGACTATCTATTCATTCGCGTAACGTCATGTGACGTTTCGAAAGAAACCTACCTACGAATTAAGTCAAATATGCATATCCACATGAGAGTCGCATATTTTAAAGTTGAAAAAAAGACGAGTGTTAAAAAATTATTACGAAATCGCCAACCTGTGTTTATACAATAATGCTTGAGTGCATTATGTTTCTTATATCTCTTACGTCCGCTAATTACATTTTCTTATCTAATTTATGACGAGTTGTCAAACGTCGTGCGTAATACTCAGAGAGAAAGAATAAGAGAGAAAATACTAACCCATTTAAAAGCCGGTGCCCAGAAGAAGATGGTCTGTGGACCTAAAAGACCACACATTGCAAGTAAGCGTAAATTACAGAGGAACATGTCGTAACAAAAAAGTATAATTTATAATTGCGCGTCAGTTAATTTTTCTCTCAAGTCTTCAAAGACGCTTTGTAAATAAATAGGTGCGAGTATTTCACAAAGAATAAGAAATATACAAAAAAAAAAGATCGGGAAAACGTTATTCTATGTTTAAATACAGTCGTACACTTTTGTGCAGAGAATTACAGAAAACATACGATAATTGTCGTGCTATCGATGTTACACACACACACAGCAATGTATATACGAAATCTTCATCCGCTCGAATTTATTTCTCTAGTACCTCGAATAAATTCGTTAGAACAACTTTAGCATGGAGGAACACGCGAAAAAACTAGCCTCATTCACGTTGTAAATGTTCTGTGAAGATTCATCGGCGTTTATCGGCGATGTGTGTGTGTGTGTATGCATACATGTGGAAAAAGCACTGCGGAAGTAGAACAAACCAAAATGTAATATCACATCAATCCGGAGGGGGGAAAGAGAGTTTAGTCTTTACATAATTTACATAAAACAGTTAAAAAACCAATTAAAAAAACAGACCACTTTTTATTTCGAACGCGTCGCAATTTTTATCAGTAATTTGCGCAATAAGAGAAGCCAAATTAAGGTCAAAACACGCGCGCATGTAACATAATGATGATAAAATAATGTAACGATAGATAAATCGCGCATGCAAATGATGTAGAGCGAATACAGAGCGTGACATTTATTACGCCGGAATGTAGATACGCGAGACCAATTTACGTATGCGACCTTGTGGAAAATGCACTGTAAAGAGCGTTCGCTATTCGCGTGTTTGCTACTATTCTCCCGTCGGCGGGTCGCCAAGTCTTGAGATTAATGATAACAAGATGCGGCAAAAAAAAAAAAAAAGAAAAAAATATTCACGCCACACTAACCGATAAGAAGAGAGAACGAGATAAAACCGCGATTAGAGAAAAACACTTCCGCGTTTGCATTTTTTATAAATTCCTCCTGTAAAACTATCAAACCAGAAAAAGCGTATATAAAAAAACAAAAGTATAAATAATAGTAAATATATAGTAAATACATAAAAAACCAAAACTATTTTCACTCTCGGAAGTGAATTCAAGTTTACCAAATCCAAACTTAGGTTGCTCTGGAATTTAAAACCCATCGATCACTTATAAAAAAAAAAAAAAGAACAAGAGCTTAATTTACATAAATTTTCACAATCCCGGAATAAAAAGAAAGAGAGAAAAAGAAACTTTATTTATACACACAGAACACACACGTCATTCGCGCCACATTTTCCTCATTTCTCCAGCATGTCACAACACATAGTTACGACAGGGGCACACACGCACATGACGCACGTGCCACCTGCTCCCTCACAGTCGAACGCGCGACGCGATCGACCAGATTTCTACTAACCAGCTGGATGTTTCCACAGAGGTTGCAGCTTCTCGGGCACGAACTTGCCGATGGTGTTCATCGAGTTCTTATAGATTACCGACATGGCTCACAGCGGTCGTCGACTCTGAAGATGGACGCGGATCGATGACTTCGCGGACGTAAAGTCGGAAATCGAATGAGATCGCGAAAAACGGCAAGTGGCGGCACGAAGGGACAGTCAGTCCGCACGCTGCGACCGAGAAACGCCAAGTGCGCCGATTGGTCGTGATGCTCGCGCGGTTGCTTCCCTTTGCCTCGCCCCACACGTCGTACTCATCATTTCGTCGCTGCGGGTCGTAGGAACGAATTGGCTCTCCCCGTTGGGAAGCCTCGGAGATTGATGTGCGCGTGTACACTGCGTGCGCGCGCTAGACTTTAAATATTTCGCAGCTAACCGAACTATAACGAAATCTGCGCGATGCGGCAGACGATGACTGTAAGCGACGTAACGGGATGACACCTTCGGAAATGAGGACTGGATCGGGGGTAGATGCGAAAACCTGACCTTCGCGCGCAAATATAAAAGGGATCGATATAGCGTAGAGAATTTTGCCGCATACACAATATAGACTTGAGAAATTTTTTTTTGGTTTATTTTTTTAAAAATATATATCTTGCAGTAAGTTCTAAAATATATAAATTTTTGTATATTATGCGATAAGAAACGTATATAAATTTGTATCGATTAAACATGTATTGCATGTTACAAAATGAATGGGTAATATACGGATATAGATACATATCAAATATTTATAAAGTATAAAAATTTACAAAGAAAAGTGTGTACACACATCTAAAAAAACGTGCATTTTATTATTATTTTTTTTAATGAATACGAATTTCGGTTGTATGTGAAATGTGTTTAAAATCTCTCTGATACGCTGCTCAAACGAACACGACCTTGCGGAAGTGCCCGCTGACATTGGCCGAGAGTTTTAAATCGGATACTCGGATGTCTGCCAAGTTATTTCTTATACGACAATCATGTTTTGCTATTAATAAAACAGTAAATGCTGTACGTGTTTGTATATCAACGTTGTATTGAATAATTCCAAAAATCACGCGTAAAATTTATGTAAATTTATACACTTTTTTTATAGTGCAGCGGACGATGAGAAAAATTGAAATAATTTAAATTTACGTTGCATGCATCTATATAAAAACATCCATATAAAAAACAAAAAATAAATTTAGCCGTACGCGTCATGATGTGTGTACACAATTTTACAATTTTTATTAACACATCGTCTTTCACAACAGTTTGTTCGTAAAATAATATTTAAAATATAAAACTGGTAAATATAAGGTACCAAAAGTGACATCGAACACCGATTGTTGCCATCATCATAAAACCTTTCACGATCATTTCATCATCAATGACTATATTAACAAATCACAATAGTTTTTAATTATAAAAGTATTATTTTCCTAATTACTAAAATGATGTTCTTCTGAATTTATATGCTCAACACAGTAATATGCAATCATATCGTGAAACATTCAAACCTTCTGTTAACATAATTGTTTGACGAGAGCACAGTTTGAGAACTAATTACTTTAAGATAACACTGTTAACAGAAAGTTGAAAGAGTGGAAATTTTGAGATACAAAAGAACTGGTAAAAAGAGAGGTGAAAGATCTTTTATAAGAATTCTATAAAAGAGTTGACGCTTCTTATAGATAACGATAAAAATATGTATACGTAATGATGAGTTTGATCAACATTTTCTGACTCCCACCTCTTTGAGCATTCAAATAAATACAGTTAATTATATAGTACAGTGGAGAACAATCTGAATCACAATACAGCTTCGTTCTAAAAATGTCACTTAACGATACGTTATCACATCCTCATAAAGTAATAATATATATGTGAATCTTATTTATGATTTATGTTAATTTTGTATTATTATGCAATTTTAACCCTAGAACACACATCTAGGAAGTTTTTGAAAACACACGCAACTTCAAAGTCGCACAGTTCCGTCTGTTGTCGAATCATTTTCACTCAAAACACACACATGAAATCAAAATATGCGAGTTAAGAACAAGACCACAACAATATGATTTCGTATTCGCTTCACAATTTATGTCGAAACTGTACGCTTTAGAAGTAAACGCGAATAAAAATCTACAGAGTACCACAGACTCGGGTGTGTTTTATGGTTAAATATCGCGCACTTACACATTTATAAGGCACATACTAAGAATCGTATGTACTTAAAAATCATATGTACTTTATATCGTTGTTTTAATCTGTACAAAAGCTATTTTGTAAGTTATGTATATCACCTTACTTAGCAATGTATACAACTTATTGCATACATGTCTATTTGCACAAGAATACATGTTTGCCATGTGTTTTTCATGTCAGTCTTACTTTCATTAATATATCACTGATATTAAAAGAGCAATATTAAAATTCCTATTTAAACTAATCTTTAAAAACATTTTAGCAAAAGATTCGGTACGTAAGAGAAAGTACGGAAAGATTGGTACGTAAGAGAAATCATTTATAGCGTAAATTTCTCGTCTATTATGTGTGTAAAACTTGCGTGCACACGATTGATTATTATCATTAGCGTTACAATCCAGAGTGAGCTTGAATTTTCGAAAATTTCTTAAATAAAAAAAAAATAGCAGTAAAATATGCTCTTTTAATAAAAGAAAAATTATGTAAATTTTTGTAATATTATATTAAACAATTATAATTATGTTAAGAAAGTCTTAATAATCTTATATATTTACCCACATAACATGGTTTCCGTAAAACGTTACGGAAACGTTTGTGCTACTAACCATGCTATGTGGGTATGCCTAAGAAAAAAAAACAATATTTTTGCATATATGTATATATACGGTATATGTATATATACTCGGATATATAAAAATGTATATCCGAGAAAAAAAGCCCTTTATATGTGTACAAATTCTACATCTAGTATAATTTCATATATGATTTAGTCATACATAATTATTAATGTAGAATTTGTTTATATATAAAATACTTTTTTACACATGTACATACATACATATTTGCATATTATATTTATATAATATTCAAGTTATACATGAAAATACGCAATCAATATATTATTTTTATCAATTTGTACGAGATAAAAATTAAACCGTTGTTTTATTATATTATTGCACACTGTCATACTTTTGATAACACTTCTGTGCTTAATTCAATACATTTGTGTACTATTATTATGCGAAGATTATTAAGATTTTACCAACAATAATTCTTATTACAATATATACTATTAAATATATACTATTTTTCAGAAATCATAAAAGAAATAAAAAAGAATCATGAAAAAAATAAAGTAAAATAAAGTAAAATATGATCTAACGTGTATATGAAAAATTGTTCTAACTCTAAACTATGTGTGTGTATTAACATAATTATATTTAATCGATAGATAAAAAATAGTTTTTGTGAAATATTATTTAGTAATATAAAATACGTAATATAAAAGATATAAAAAGTTAGTCACAAAACTGGGAAAAACATAGAAACCTATAAAATGCAATTGACAATATTATAAATGCATATGAAGAAGAATATGTAGAAAAAAGTTATAAATGGCACAAAACTACACATATATATCACTGAGAATTGTTCTGTTGCAATATATTGCAACAATGTATATAACACCTGATCATGATGTTTCGATAAATGCAAGTGGCAGTAACCGTCTTGTCTTTATATTGAAGTGAGAAGTGTACAAAAAGAAGTTGTGCCTCGTGTTGTATGTTGTAATCTCAAGACAATTAAGATACAAGACAGTATTACTTATTATAAATAACGCACAATATTTTCTCAAGTTTGAAACGTCAATGTAAGAAATAAACATTGTATATAAATATATAAAAGTAATATTTTACTTAGGACGTAGGACATTGTCTTGAGAAAAACAAATAAGATATTCTGCTAAAGGACCGTCTACAATGGAAGTAGGTAGTATAGAGTAAGAAGTAAGGTTCTCGAAGTTATTTCATTTTTGTCTATACAAGTAATTATTTCGCGTTTTTTAACATGTGTTCTTTCATTGGCTGACAGTAAGGCAGTAAGCAGTTTGAGATGGGAATTGTCCATTTTGTTATTCCCGTTGTTACTTCACCGAAAACTAGTTTATTCTCTACTCCTACAACCTTACTACTTTCATTGTAGACTGGCTCTAATGCTCTAACTTGATACCAGTACAAACTTAATCTATGTAATCATACATATGAAATGAAACATGTTGTTTCATCAAAAGAATAATCCTTTTTGTGTGTGTGTGTGTGTGTGTGTCTTGTCGTCATCCATATATTCGTATTAAGTTCACATTATTCTATAATATTTTAGTATGCACTCAAGTCGTATTCTGCATTAACACATTTTGTTGCAGTAATACTGTCATTTGTCACTCTCAAAAAATGACACATTTTGAATAGTGCAATACTGTATGCAAAATATACGACTGTAATCAATCTATAATTACTCAGTTGCTTCGTAATTGATCAAAGTGAACGTACTAATAGATCCGTACATATCGACTGCTACAAATTTAGTAAAATCGGACGATATATGGACCTTTATATCTTGGTTCGCTGGCAATTCAACCAACGCCAGTAACGCTGGTGTTTCCTCATGATTTTTACTAACTTTGTTTCTCCAGTAGCTATTTGTGCTGTTTACATCGATTACTCTTGGTTGTTGCAAATTCGAAACACCGGTATCTACGCTTTGACTGGTAGATAACCTCAAATTTT
Source organism: Pseudomyrmex gracilis (assembly GCF_002006095.1). Taxonomy (NCBI): domain Eukaryota; kingdom Metazoa; phylum Arthropoda; class Insecta; order Hymenoptera; family Formicidae; genus Pseudomyrmex; species Pseudomyrmex gracilis. The sequence goes on along the minus strand of NW_018020625.1, from coordinate 524,853 downwards.
GAAACATATTCGAACTTAACGAAGGTGTGCTCATACTATGGCCAATGCCCATTCTACTTTGCTTCGTTGTGGGTTTTGAAGCTAGATCCACGTTCCACCAAATTAACTCATCGTTAGTAACCGAAACTAAAATTGAAGCATCAACAGTGGTTGGTGCCCAGGATAACTGTGCAATGGAATTATTATGAAATGATAAATGAGTGATCTCTGTTCCCTTCGTTATATCGATAATCTGCAAAAATAAATAATGTAAAAATTTATACAATGCATATATTGCACAAATTAAAAATAATTAAAAAATCTTACAGCAATTTCTCCCGTTTCAAATCCAACTGCGACATATTGATCATTATGTGAGATATCACAGCAAGTCAGTTTTTGTTGGAAAATGAAGTCAGAATGCTCAAATTTCTCAATTATAAATTCCGACTTCTTTGATAATACATCAAGCTTGAATAAAGTTAAGTGTGTTCTTTCAGTCGCAGTTTTTTCATTAAACAAAATAGCCAGATAAGTCTCATTGTGGCTTAAACAGCTAAATGTTACATTTATAGCCGAGTCAAACAACGACCTAGGTTTAAGTAAGTCCAATGTCGGCTTTGGATCGTCTTCGATATACCGGATAAACCAGATAAATACGTGACCACTTTCTGTTATTGTCAGCACAAAGTTATCACCTACTTTATGAATTTGTGAGGCACATCCTTCTTCGGTATTTGTTTGCAATATGAGCAATTTAATATGATGTTGCGCCTGTAAAAACAAAAAATATATAAACTTGAAGTATCTAAATTTGTGACATTTGCAATGATTAAAATCTACAGGTTCATTGATATATACCTTAAGACTGTCCACATTTCCACATGCTATTATACTGTAATCTTGAACGTTTATCATTTTCAGATACTTGACTGGTTCGTCCAGCTGTACAATACTATCGGTTTTTCCGGTTTGTATATTATACAAGAGAAGATTATGATCTTCTGTAACATATACTATTTTGTTTCCATCAGGAGAAAATTGTAATCCTACTACATGTTTCTCTGACACAGTTTCTGCTATCACTTTATTGTTTTGTAAAATGATAATCTTTGAATCAATCTCTTGGGCAACGATATCGTGCTGATCACGAGGCTTAATAATTACATCTGATAAAAACTTCCTGTTTCAATGCAGAAAAAATATCATAATTAAAAATTTTAGGAATAAAATATAGATATAAAAAAACGAAAAAAACAAAAAACATATGTAAAAAAAATACATTCTGTAATAAAATGCATTACCTTAGCAATTTATCTTGTATTGGCAACGCCCATCTATAAAGTGATCTATTCCCATTTCCGCATATCTAGGGAAGAAGAAAGTTTGATTAAGTTCTAAATGCAAAATAACCTTCAGTTTGATATAATTAAACTGATAGAAGTAAAATAGTTTGATAAAAATAATACGTACGATGTGACCTTCCTCTCGAAACGCATAGGTGTCCAACGATATAACGCGACTTTTATAGCACGCGATCGGTTGATGTCCGGTAAAAACATTTCTTACGTATATAAAACCTGCAGAATCAGCCAATACTATATACTCGCCGTCATAAGTTATAGCTGCGCAAACGTAAGTCAATGCGTCGTCGTCTTCGATAGTTGCTCGTAATTGTTTGTTAAAACTGTGTACATGTGTCTGGTCCCTGTCCCACCACCATTTCACATATAAAGCTTTCTTTTCGGTAACGATCATTAACGAGTCGTTTCTCCTTGGTATATTATGAAAAAATATTACTTTTTCTTTTACTTTTTCGGTCTTTTTGTCTACAGGTAATTGTAAATTATAACAGGCGAGATATTCATAGCTACTGTAGTCGGCCTGTACTGTAGTACCTCTTTTGTTTTGTGCTCTGTACAAAACAAAAGCGCCTGTGGATTCGTCCATAATTCCCAATAATTTAGCATCTGCTGCAAATGTTATCTTTGTTACGAGTTCATTTTCCTCAGAAATATTCCTGAAAATAATAATGTTATAATTATTTAAATAAATTATTATCGGATATATATTTTCGATTGTACGTACAATATAACATTGTGTTTGTGAAACACAGAAACGCCGTTTAGATCCCATATCTGAAAAAAAGATGCACATCACACATTACAGAGGAGTGCACCGTATCGTTCAGCTCTAAGGGAAGGTTTTCTTTGAAATTTCTCTTCTGGTTGCTTCTACTACCGCGCGCCGTACTTTTTCGATCTCCGCCAGCGGCCCGAGATTGAAGAAAAACGGCGCGCGGTAGCAGGGACAGTCGGAGGAAAACTTTCCGAGAAATACTTCTCCTGGAGCGGAACGATGCACTCCTCTGTACATTGTAAGAACCATTAAAATAAAAAAATACACACATATAGTATTTTGTCTTGTTAAAAAGTAATTATTTTGTTACATGTATATCTTGTACAAAACTTACTTGAACCGTTGCCTTATTAGTACACGCAGCGATATATCTATCTTTGTATCCAAATGCCATATCCAAAATAATTTCGTCTTCAACTTTAAATGTTTTTAAGCTGTCATCTAGATCATTGGTCCTACCAAAGAAACCAGACCAGCAAGATTGTTTCTGTTGTGGACTACCAATTGGCGTATAACTTTCGGAATCACTCGTTTCATCATTTGTTAAAAAAAACAGCTTTATTTCACCTGTATTGCTCAATGCCAAGAAGCAATCACCATCCGCAGATACGAGGATTTTTTTAATAGAACAATTCTCATTGAAACCATTGAAGACTTTTTCTCGTTTGGTTACACAATTCCACAAAATTATTTTTCCTACTGTATTTCCAGTTAACAGTACAGTAGGGTTATTGGTAAATGCTGATGTGCAAATATTTAATATTTCTTCGGTTACTGGCATGTTAAAGTGCTCTAGATTTTTATTATGAGATAAATACAAATGGTTTTGTCTAGTTAAAGCAAGCCTTTTTGCAGTATCCGCAACGTAGCCTGGATATGGATGGTTCATTGCGACTTGAATTATATCCAAGCACTTTTTACGTCTATGCTCTACTATGATACTTGCTTGCTCTTGTAAAAATTTCTCAATATCTACCACGTTTGCTTCGCATTCACTTTTGTTACAAGTGATATACTTTCTGTATTTTTTCAGATCCAACAATAAATCATTTAAGCCTGAATGCATTATTTTAGCTTGTATGAAGTCAAAGTCGAAATAAATCTGAAATTTGTCATACAGCTTTGCTTGCTCCAGATGATATCCAATATATGCGAAAATGTAATTATCATCTGGCAATTTTGAAAAATCGTTCTTGCAATGATTGCAATATTTTTCAATGAGATCTTTATGCATTTTCATCAAATCGTCTTGCGTTAGTACTTTTCTTAAATGATATAGCAATAAATCATGTACACCGTAAATGTATATTCTTAAATTGTTATTCCATTTTCTAACTACAAGTGATTTGTGGCACAATTCTAGCATCAGATCTTCAACTTTACCTCTCTTTTCGTTCCACAGAATTTCCAAGGTCTAAACAAGACAAATTATATTATTCATATTTAAAGAAGAAAAATGTTAATAATTTTATTACGTGTGAGAATTACACTACTTTGTAACGAGTCTTCAATACTTACCATTGGAGTTATATTAACATCCTCACTAAACACAGCTAAGCTCTTGTAATAAGTTTTTAAATCTGGTTTTAATTGTTCTATACACAGATCAAAAACTGTACTTTGTTTCTCCAAAAATTCTTTCATTACTCTGTAACAAAATAACACAGTAATACTTTCACTTACACATCACTTAGAAGTTACATATACATACATGTTTGTGTCATCTTTCTTCCTCAAAGATTCCAGATAATATTTCCATCTATTAGAGTTATGTCTCATATCACACTTGAATTCCTCAAACTGAGAAGCAAACATGTCTATGAGCAGTGGCATACCTTTACACTCCTCATGTATTTTCTTTGCTTCTTTTGGCAGTTCATGTATCTCTACATTTAATGCTTGAGCAAATAAACCTAACGTTTCGCTTTCAGTAAATCCACCATTCAACTGAAAATATATATATTTTATTACAAAAGAGAGATAAATAATAAATATATATGTGTGTATATATTTATACAGTATATAATTAATTATGCGATTACAAATGTGAGAAAAGTATTCTAAGTTGTATCTCTTACCCCTATTATCGTACTATTACGTCTTTTTCCTTCTAAAACTTTGATATCAGCAGTAAGAACTATCGTCTTACATTCAAAGTCAAAAGTTGTTATGATTTTTTTATCAATGACGTCATCTAAAATTAGCAAAGCATTACGATTATCCTTTTTATTGAAATGATATTTGAAAAACGGGATCAAAGAATCTTTCTCCAAAGGAGTCAGTGATTCCGGTACAATTTCTACATTTCTCACGTTACGATACAGTTTATTTAATTGAATCACTATCTCCTCATCGATGTGCCTATCGCACGCAAAGTGAATCCAGTAGACTTTGTTCTGAAATAAAATCAGAAAGAAAATTATTAGTCGCGAAAAATTGTTTTTAGTTTTGTTTTTTTATCAGTACATATTTTAATCGTATTATTAAAAAGAACTCATACAGAAAATAAGGTGTTTACTAATTTTGTATCCTTAAGAATATTGGCCACCAAACATGATTTTCCAAACCCTTTCATAGCATGTAGCACAACATATTCGGAAGGATTCAATTGCTGCAAAGCTTCCTTCAACTGATTAGTCTACAAAACAACATACATAATTTATTAAAACTGAGAAATAAAAATCTGGTCATAAAAGCCGGATACCCAATACATAATTTAATTACAGTTTTTTATTTTATACATTTTAGCTGTATATACAGTGCACTTATATATTACGTAAAGTGATAAAATATATTTATACACTCTATGTGAACTTACAGAATTTGTATTTCCATTCGTATGCATAAAGAAGAATAATAAAACTAGATATAAATTCAGAGAGTAACTATTACAACATAGTTATTTCTTTTCGATATATATATATTTATGTATAATAATATAAATAAGAGTGAGTTATAAAGAGAAAAAGTCTATTTTATATGTCGATTGCTAGTACAATATTGAAAGTGAAAAATTTCATTTATAATGATAATAATATGTGCATTCTATACACACAGATGAAAGTATAACTAATATACACCGCGACTTGATTATTTTATCTTATCACCGAGCACACGATCGGAATGATTCACGCATATATTATCTCACTATATAGTGTATCGATATTATATAGAAGAGATAATTATACCTTCTCTTTTCTCGTAACTGTTAAAGATGAAAGAGAAGGACCTCCATAAAAATCTACTTCTTCATTTACTTCGTGATCAATTTCATTGGCCAATGATACCTCTTTTAATCGATAATTTATTTCCTCGCTAAGCCATGGATAGTGATACTCCAAAGCGTGATGAAAAACATTGAAAGCAGTGAGGCCACGTCTTAAAAATGTTAACACAAATGATTACGTTGAATTGTATAGCACTTATTGTAAATTATCGCATTGCTAAATACATGACAAGTTGTGAAAACGAGTTATTCTTTTGATACATACATACATGTATATATGTATATGTTAAAATAATATTATTATAGATTAGTATATGCAATAAAAATAAAATCTAGTACAGTAAAATTAAATATACATCTAAACATAAAGAACACACACATACTTTTTCACTAATTCTATCAAAAGTTCAGCTCTATCCGATTTAGTGGAACCAGTATATATATGTTTTATGTCATTTTCATCTAATATTGATTGTTTTTTGAGCTGCTGTACTATATTGTTGTCTATATCTACATCCTCGATTATTTGTCCTTTTATATCATTCAAAATCATTTCCTCACGTGGCAACCCCATCTTCACGATCAAATTTACTAATCTAAATTATGGCACTATAGCTTATCACATGTATCTTTGCAGTTGTAATGTTTATCTAAAATAAAAACAAAAAACAATTATTTAATTTCAAAGATACTGATAATTATAATTAATATACTTGTTAGTTAAACACAAAAGTTGCTATGTATATATAAATTCTTCTATAAAATACAAAGAAATTATTAAATGTAAAGGTTGAACGTTATTGGTTTTTATTAGATTGTAAAAAATTAGATTTCTGTCTTAATCAAAGAAACAGACTGCACATACATACAAGTAAAATATATTAAAAAATTACATTTTGCGAGACTTGACTATAAAATTATTAAAACATCTATAATCATGAGATTGAAATATTACCTTGTTCTTCGAAGTTCATAACAAAAAAGAAATATTTTGTTATTCTTCTTCTTATATATCTTGAAAATATCCCTGTTGCAGATAAGTATTCTACAATGCTATAAAATCAAAAACTTTTCATTAAATTTTATGGAATCTTTTTTTTATTAAATTTTACTGAATCTTAATGATATAACTAAAAGAGTTAAAAGTAATTACTAATTAATTAACATATGTATAACATTTCTATTTAAATTTAACTACAATTCTTTATTTAAAAAGTTTATCGAGAGATATGTGTAAACAGAATAAGATATTTGATATTTCTTACTTTTAGATTTTTTGTTTTTCATATTTACAAAAAAGTTAGATAAAAAAAATTGATTTAAATGATGTGACTTCAAAGTTTTTAGGCTGGTAATGTCAAATCTGAAAGTTTTTAAATGACAAAATTATTTATTAATTTTAGGTTTTTAAATATAGATTTTAGAGCTTTTTTTTATTTTTATTCTTTCACTCTCTTTATAATTATGCTTCAATTCAATTGTGCTTCAATTTATCAAGAACATAAACATGATAAATCATGAAAATGTAGATATTTAAAATATAAAATAGAGGATCTCAATAAATATATCGTAGATAACGGGATCTTGATTGAAATATCCGATTGAGTCATTTCAACTCCTTTAATTCTTCTCGAGGTGGTTATTTTTGTTTTTTGCAGTTTACAAAAAAATTTCTTGCAATTCTCTCTTGTGAAAAATACTTCTTACTCATAAAAAAGTACACAAAATTATTATCTTAATCGCAAGAAACAGAAATAGCGGTAATAAGAAATCTGAAGAATCGATATAATTTGATCGAACATGTTATCTTCATAGATAGTATCTATATTAGTGGAAGTATTGTTCGAGACGCAATTAATGTCATTTATTCTCAAACAACATTTTCCTCGAAGGAACTAAGAGTGCGCATAAAACAAAAACGAGTTTATCTCGTTTCACACACTTGTAAAATATATTTTGTTGTGAATCTCTATTATAACAAATATTTCTTTCGGATTCTGTACGAAAAAAAAAACATATACAAACGTGTTCTTACTCTTTCCTCCTTTTTCTACTACATATTTAGTTTATTTAAACAAAAAAATGTAATTTATTCATATATATATATAATTTATGCTAGAAAATACAGAGAATCGTACAATGTCGCCATTTTGATATATAGTTGATTATCATTATGGATCAGGAAGGACAAATATTTTATTGTTTTTTTCTTGATTCGCAAACATTGCATACTCGTCTATTTTTTTCCCCCTAACTTTTTTCTTTAAAATTTAGATATGTCACTAACCTGTTTAACAATCCACGTAAACTTCTGCTCTCGAACTGAGCGAGTTCTGATACTCAAGTAGATCTGACGAACTTCACAAGATCACCTTTGTTCACAAATCTGACCGACTCCTTAAATCGTACTAGAGAAATAAACGTACCTATACCACACTTCACAAAAGACTGCAGCAGTAACACCGAGCGTAACAAGCCCGACTATAGTTCCAGACATGCGCCGCGGAGTGCGGTGTGAAGCGCGGGTGAGCGCGGGTAAAGTGCAATGACGCGACGTTGTCAGCGTTCCGCTATTGCCCGAATGCCCGAACTGTTCATCGGCCAAGATGAACGCGCTCATTGGCTCGTCCAATGCACGTGATCATTGGCTTTCGTCATCCATGTTGATCGATGTTTTCTACAAGGAAAAACGGCGGCAAACTGCAAAAGATGCACGCACATAACCACAAGAAATAGTTTGTTTTGAATAGCTTACGCGAGTTGGACGATTTGAATTACAAACATTTTGTCTATTGAATTTGTGAAACACTAGTCATACTACTACAACGAGCAACAAAGTGCAACTGCAAGCTACAAGAATAATGATACAACTGGATGAGTCGCACTGGCTGGTGCTGCGCTCTATAGCTACGTTCAGTGAACTAATTGTACTACTATGACAACCTCTACACACAGAAAAATAACAAGCATACTATTACTAATACTAATCACTTGTATCAGTAAATATCATCTGTATTAAGTATATAATAAGTTTATATACTTAATACACGGGGATGATATTTACTTGATACAAATGATTGGTATTAATATTTACTTGTCATTTTTCTGTGTGTATAGCCCGATTCAGTTTTGCAAATAAGCAAAGAACTAGAATAGAGAATTGGAAAGAGAGAGAGAGAGAGAGAGAGAGAGAGAGAAAGAGAGAGAGAGAGAGAGAG
>NW_018020625.1:456485-516286 GCF_002006095.1 Pseudomyrmex gracilis | reverse complement strand
AGAGAGAGAGAGAGAGAGAGAGGAGAAAGTTAAATAGATAAATAGATAGATAAGTTTACGTTATTAATTAGATCGATCATCAATTTCTCTAAATTTAACAACAATAATGCTGCATTATTATTTATTTATTTAATAAATTTTTCAAATCTTTTCCAAATATTTCTGTTTTAAAAATTATGTGTATGTGTGTGTACGTGTGTAAGAAGACTAGAAACGTCCTCCGGTATGGTCTAGTGGTTAGGATACCTGGCTCTCACCCAGGAGGCTCGGGTTCGATTCCCGGTACCGGAATTTTTTTTTTATTTCTATAATATACACATTTTATATATGTATATATTTTTATTTAAATATATATGAACTTTTTTCTCTCAAACACATAAAAAATAAATTTAAAAAGCATTATAAAACTCAGCAAAAATTATTCCTGCGATGGCCGGGAATCGAACCCGGATCAACTGCTTGGAAGGCAACTATGCTAACCATTACACCACCATCGCAGATACGTAGCCGTACTCTCGATCCAAATGTAACTCATATTTCAAAATAGTGAGCATTTAAATATAAGTCTAAAAGTAATTAGACTACTTCGCATAGTAATTGTTGCTTTTCGTATATTTTGCTTTCTACATTTTTTTATCTTATCTTTTTCTCTCTTCGTCTCTAATTTCGTCTCTATTGTCTTGATTATAAAGTAATTTCAAAATTTAAAATACAATATCAGTTAAAAATCAAATTTGAGTCGACATATATTTACATAAGAAAAAAATTATCTTTTCTTCTCTGTTTTCTTTTTTGCGAACTAATTTACTTATATCACACGAAAACAATTTTGTTATTATTTAATCAACAAGAAAAATTTGTTAAACTTACTGGAGTTTTTATTTCATCACAAAATGTTTTATGGCAAAACGAAAAATTCAATAGTTTAGCAAATTTTTTCTTTCCGGCCATATAGTAATTAATCTTCTTGATTTCTAGCAAAAATTTTTGTCTGCATCTATTTCTTTAGTTTATATGAATAAGCATTGATTTATTTTTATTTTTCTGTGCAATTATTTAAAAAAATCGAGTTATCAATGTCAGACAACATACATAATTAATAATTCGTCACCACAAATTGCAGCCAATCATGCGATACTCTCAATCTGTGGTGTTTTCATCGGCATTTGGCAGTTCGCGCACAGAAATGCGTATCCACAAACGAATTTTTCACATGCAATATAACTGCTAAATACCAACGGATAATGAACGCATGCGGCGCATTGTTTTCCGCTCGCCAATTAAGCAGCATTACCGGCCCGAAATGATGTGCTCGCCAATTAAACAGTATTATCTGACTCAGATGCGAATTCTTAAAGCTGTCGACTAAACTGCACTTTTATCTGGAATAATTAAACAACTTTAGATGCAACCTCAATAATCTCGAGTGCATATTGTGCAGAAGGCTTTATGTCTCCCTCAGACCGAAAAGCAAAGTGAGATTAAAACTTGCCTTTAGAGCGCTGTACAATGTGAGTTACTCGAAGTGTCAGATAAATCTGACGATAAAGTCTTGTCTCAAAAATACTAAAAGAGAAAAATACTCGTTCCAGCAGTAATGCGTAGTTTTGCGGCATGTAACAATGTATTGAAAAACGTTATAAAAACTAAAAAAAAAACTTATCATATGAATTACATACACTATTTGTCTAGAAATAAGAATCTCTGTGTTTTATTTGTAAAACTTCGGAAATAACATGTTACATGTATTATCTCACAAATATGATAGCGATTGCAACGGTCTTTAACAGATTAGATTAATTTAAGATTGTCGATAATTCTCACGACTTAGCAAAACTATTTTCGCTTGTTTACTCTGATAAATACACTGCGTGCGTTCTCCGATATATGACGGACGATATCAGAATACTAGAACGAAATGCTTGATTAGTCACAGTAAGCTATTCGCGCCGACAAACGGAGATGCAATTCGGTATTCTCTCTCACACAATGCGAGACACAATGCAAATTTGATTACGTTAGAAACAGCATTTGGCGCTCAACTCACATTAGCCGCGCTCTGATTATACTAACCCGATTAATTCGTCGCGAATTTAATATTACGAATAACTTTGCGCGAAAGATCTGTTCTCTGAAAATACGTGCGATGTGTTCCGCGTATTTTTGTAATAATTTATTTACAGCAAAAAATTCGTTAAACCTAACAAATTTTTCAAACAAATATGGATAAAATATTATAAATACTTCATATTTCCGAAGTATCAATTTATGTTTGTTTCCAGAGTTTTTATATCTATATTTTTTTCTAATATAATGTATAATATCGATCGAATCGCAAAACGGAAAAAGAAAATTAATCTAGATGAGAGAAACACAGTGAACACAGAGCATGGGGTACAAAAATATAAGACATCGTGTTGCTACATAATGGCGTTAGACCAATCAGAAATTTGCTCTCATGAGAACAGACGCGAACTAATTGAGAATAAAAACAAGACGTCATTCGGTGCAACTTCATGTGGGAGGATATTTACGGAGAACGTCCTCTTCGTTGCATCGAGCGTTTAAGGTCGCGCAAGTTTTTGCTGATTTTCTGAGCGAGCCTCTCTTCGTTAACATCTTACACAATATTTACATCGAGAACGAAGGATTGCAAAGCAAAATATAAAATACGGAGTTTTGTTGTCGTCGAAGATATCGAGATGTGTCAAAACAGAGTTTGTATTTGTCGGGTTTCGTACGAAGCCACGCGCAGTTCGCGCCATTTTCTCGCAATACAAGTAAGTCCGCGATTACGAATGTACGAAACATCAACATTCGAGACTAATGATCACTTTCAACCGATTAACATTAATCGGCCGATTATATTCTGTCGGAATTAACTTAATCGCATTAGTCAATTAGCCGAATTGATCAATCATAGTTGACGCTTACTAAACCGATTAACTTAATCAAAGACAGTTAAATCGGTCCTGTAATCCCGAGTGAGTGTTATTTATCTCGCGTAAATCCGTGCGTAATCGTATAAAAATTTTCAAAGTGATCGTCGAGAATCCGAATCAAAATAGTGCAACAGAGAAAGTTCGCGCCATTTCCGAAAATTCAAACTCAAACTCAGCTTCCGAGAATTCAGCCGAAGCTAAACGACGACATTAGACGACGCGGTCCGAGTTTGAACGAACAAGACGAATTCTACCACAGTTTTTCTAACAGCGCACGGAGTAAAACAACGCAAGTTTGTTTCTTGATTTGTGTGAAACTTTTGTTGAGTTAAATGTTGAACATTTCGATCGCCCGATGTGTGTTGAGTTTCAATCGCGAATTGGTGAAGCGATCGGTTGTTATTTCGAAGAGCGGGTCGAACGAAGTGCGGAGCAAAAGTGTTTCTTTCGGTACCGTGTAAAAACAGTGATTTTTCGACCGTTTCGCGGCCATTTTCGGAAGTGATTCGAATATCACGAGTGTTTGTGAAAAGTGCGAAGCGAAAATATTGGAATATTGCGGATTGGCGTCCCAGTGTCGACACGATCTTCAAGATCTTCAAGAACGGGAGCATCGGAGACTCATCGAGACGATCTGCAACATGTTGCGGTTTTTTTCGGTCGACGACACGGTGAGTCATGTAACGTTAAAAAAAGATGTAAATATTTATATATTTCTACAAACGAAATCAATGTCATTTACACTGAATAAAACAACACATTATCTCACAATATTTTTCACGCTACACTATAATTTGAAAGAACAAAACAAACTAAATGTAGACAAACATAGAGAGACGATGATAACGTGTTTTGATTACGCTCGCTCTGGACGATTAATCATACGATTTATCTCGGAAAGATATCGAAACGCGTCGCGAGAAGAGAGACGGACACGCACAAAAAGAAAGACGAGGGAAAGTTCGCGATATACCGCCATTTCGAGTCGAGATCATTAGCGGATATCGCGATATTGTGTCATCGTTAAATAATGAACTAATGACAGGGAATGAGTCCATTTCCTGAGAGTGACTTCGTGTGATAACACGCGCGCGCCAACTTGAACCGAATTACGTTGATAAAAATTGATAAAAAAGGAGCGTTAAGATACGTGTATATGTACGCGCGGCGCTCCACTCGGCACGCCTTATCCTTTAATTATAAAAAAAAATCTCATTAGAAAAATGCACGGCTTGCGCGAATTACGACCGGCCGCGATCACCTACGATGCGCATTATCTGCGGATTTGCATATCGCGTGTACATGCTCGTACGTAACAGGGGACGTATGAGCACAGGCGCCGCCGCCGCTGTCGTCGCCGCCAGCGCACACCGAGTGTGTTTGTGCAACGAATTACAGAGTACGACGATTTCTTCTGCACTTCCACTCTAATTGCTGGACGCCAAAAAAATTACGCTTTCCGCGTGCGTATTTCAAAATTGCTGGCGGCGCCGAAAGTCCGTCCGTGATTTCACGGTGTGTGTTGGTACAGTGAGATAATGTGTTCATTTTTTTAATAGCAAGAGAGATGTACGTGATTCTTTTATAATACATACCGAGATATGTTTGTTATTTTTTGTTTTTATATAGATACATTTTTAAACAGATCTCTCTCTCTCTCTCTCTCTTTATGCTCAATTTGTGAAAAATTATACAATTCTGTTTTTGCTTTTGCAAAGTACGAGAAAAGTTGATAAAATAACGCGCAATTAACAGAGGATAAAAGAACATATCACCGTGCAGAAATTCAAAAATATCTGTCTAATGATTCAAAGATTTTTTTCTGTATTTTATCGCGTGAATTTCCTTCCTGTGCTTGAACAAACAAAATTATCGGACTTATGTATATCTATGTAACTGATACTACCTCGCGCATCTCTTCATTGCTCGTGCTCGAGACTGCCTGATAGCTTCGCGTTCTACTTTCGGCAACTTCCATGAGAGTTGGCGAATTCAGGTTCATTGCCCGTTTCGATCGTTATTTATTCAAGTTTTGTTTGCGCTCTGTCTGGGAGACATATAGTTTTTTTTTTTTTACCTTTATCGGCAACAACGAGTACACGCAAACATTATCAAGAAAAAAATATCCATGCAGATGAACCTTGCATTCAAATAATGTTTAAACAATAGAGTAATTGGATATAAATATTAGATAAAATATACGAATATTTTTAGAGAGTCAATCTTTTGAACAATTTAGTGTGTTCAACACTGCTAACCAAAAGCAAGCAAATCTTGTGTACATATAAATTTTCACTATTAAATGTATTACGTAAACTATACACACATGTACACAAAACACTCCGTGCGTGAAACGTTTCCTCGGTGGCGCAGGGAATATATGTTCGGCATTTACTATACAACGCAATTCCATTAGATTCTCTGCTAATTGTCAATTGACAAATACAAAGCCATTGTCTAATCTCTATCTCCTCGGTCCTTCCTCGAATGAACTGCGAGAGGACATTCGGGGGAGGGGGAGGGAAGGGGAAGGACGAAGCCTCTTAGCGCGTACGATCGATTCCGCACTAGTCCAAGCACTTCAAATAGTGCGATCGTGGTATGCGTTCAGGAATGGCAATAACGTTGATAGGATAGTAATATGATTATCACCTGCGCAAGAGGGCCCGATAGTGGCGCTACACGTATAATTAGAGACAGGATTGAAGGGGCGAAACGAGAGCGGGGGGTGGCGGAACGAGGGAGCAGGGGGTTGGAGAAGGGTACGCAAGTATAATGCCATGCAAATACAGCTCATCACTTGGTCCGCCAGGAATGGAGTGCATTAATCCGCTAATGCACATGGGTCCCGTAAAATTAGATTCGGCCAGATTTAGTTGGAAATGCGATATTTCAGTGACGACCGAATTTCCAACAACTGACTGCCGGCGGAGAAACGCGCGACGATGGCGTAAACAGCGAGACCCCGGCTTCTGTAATGCGACTGCCGCCGTGAAACGTTGTTACTGTGTAGTCAGTCAGATTAATCGCGATATATTGCGCTCTCGATCAATGACGCGCGGCAACATCTCTCTCTTATAAACATCCACACTTCCCTCGCTTACGACAAAAATGCGCGCGCTAACAGCACGCGTTTGGTCTTCGCGACGACCAATAACCGTGTCGCGCATTAACACGCATTAATATTCATGCGAGTTAGTATGGTTATTGTCGTGCTGCAAAACGAGCGCGATCACTCCGATACAGCTAAATATCGTCGCGAATAACCCGACCACGACGACTAGGTGCGAGTTCCTTGCTGTTCTAACAGATGGCTGTACGATGGCGTGTTTGATCATCAATTTGTCAACAGGTATTTTTGCGCGCGCTCTCTCTTTGCCAAAATGAAAATAAAATATTGTTCTTTAATATTCTATGATCGCAAATTATCTTTTAATTGTCATTAATAGTTATTTCGAACTATATGTGTGTGATGGGGACAATAATGCAAATAATAACTTGCGGTAGAGCAAAGCTTCATATAAAAGCGGGCGCTGAAAAACGCGTTCAACAATAAAACGAGCTCTTCTTCGCGTATAAAAAAAGGTTTTGTATTCGAAGATTCTTTTGTGGCTCTCGCGAATAAATATTCACGTTTCCGTATGGCGTTTTATTTCCCAGAAACGATAACGCCGATTTCCGTCGTTTTTTAACGACCCTCGAATTTCACGTGCGCTCGTTTCTCTATCAGCCTATCACGGATTCGGATGTTTCTCCCCCGGTGTCGTGTTTAGAATCCACCTGAACTGTCTCTCTCTCTCTCTCTCATCCCGCCGTCCACGAATTGCCCGACCCCTTCTTCGCGCGCGCTTCCTCTCGCCCGAACGTGGGATTACTCGCGTCCAATTAAATTTAACGAATTTCCACGGGCGCGAACGGCTTTATTGGTTTCATTAATTACGCATGCATCGCTCTCTATGGAGCCCGGGTTTCTCCGAAACGTAGGCACGTTCGGCCGCTACGTATAGAGCAGTCCGCAATCGCAACTGTCATTTCTATCACGTGCGGATCAGGGTTTACGCAGCTTTGTAGCGCGATCCGCTATTTGATAATGAAGATAAACCATCCGATAGGACCGATTTGCACACAGAATTATTCATTAATTAAACTCTCGAACGGTAGGTTCGATGAATAATTGCTGTTGAATATAATCGATTGTTTCAAACGGAATTATTAAACTATTAGTTATGAACAATATTGTATTGTGCAGCAGGAATGTTTAACATCAATTACGCGATAATAATAATAATTTTTTCTCAATTGTTATCAATTTCTACGCTTCTGTGCACTTGTATTATAGTCGTGTACTTCGTCTAGATTACCTATATGTTGTGTAATGAGGCACTAGTCGTGTACATACAACGCGTGTACACGTCTCTTTACGCACAATCGCAGTCGATTTACCTTATTATCGATATTCGCGTGTGTTCTATAAATAGTAAATCGAAATAGAGAGAGCCCGAGCGATGCGGTGGAGCACGACTGAAGCTTGTTGCAGTTGAACACACACCCCGTGGGATTCGCGCAAGAGTATAGGAGGAATTTGACGTGCCACTGCTATTCCGAATTCAGTAATTAAATATTTTCCGGACCGAATTGAACGGTGATGCGACTTCGAATTTATTATTTTGACGCAATATCAAAGCGACACGGCCGCTTTTCAATAGTCGAGAAGCGCTAGATTCGCGCTGATCTAAAGGTTAGTTTGAAAAAAAAGTTTGCAAAATCAAAATAACCGGTTATGAAAGAGGAAAAGCAGGATTGAGATAGCAGCTGAGTTTAAAATATCGCAAGGCTATGTATAGATTTATTCTTCTTTGTTTTATTTAAACAAAATATTTCTCTCAATAAGACAAAAATTATTTTTAATCTTTTCATCACGAAGTTTTAGATTTATTTATTAAAAATGTAATTTTACATATTTACATATTTTCTCTGAAATGATGACACTGATGGTTTTATAATATTTTTTAATGCATCTTTTCAATTGTTTTCAAGTATCCGAGATCGATTTCGATACGAAATTTCAAATTCACACTATTTGGAAGATTAAAATAATACAGACAATAGAAAATAATGATAGATGTTATAGAACATTTTATCAACAAAACTTGATTCTTCCGCACTTATCTGTGTGTCTTTTCTTTTTTCATCTGACTCGAGAAAAAAATATTAAAAAGTTGCATGCAAATCGGAAAGCGTATCCGTCAACAATGCGAAGAAAAAACGTTTCCTTCGTCACGTCCGTGTGATGACTTCAAAGTGCTGTCAGAAGTACAGGACGAGCGGCAAACATGCGAGATCCCGGCGTACACTGGTCTATCGACACGAATATGCTAATGATCTCGTGGCGGGTTAGTTATGCTAATTTCTCTATGATTCATCAAGAGCAAACATATGTTGTCTTGCATTTTATTCTGACCACCTGCGAAGGGTTAATTGTCGATGAATTATTAATTTGCAAACAACCCGCATATTGCATGTAACTACGCTTTAATCGTACCGATGTCCCCTTGCAAAACTTTCACTTTTATATAATAGTTGCATTGAATTGCGTACGTCCGTACTGTTTCTACGTCGACCATCTAAGCTAGCAATTACAATATTAAGTAAACAGAGTCGAGCCTATATATATATTGTTGCTCCTTGATGACATTATTTAGTTAACTTTATATAATTACTAACATATAGAAAATCCATAAATAGATTATCCAATTACAAAGCATTCTTATTTATATCTGAGAGTGTTTTTTTATTTTAATTGTATCGTCAGATTAAAATAATAATATTTATTAGTCATTTTCGTAATTATATGTAATATATAATTAGATTAGATTAGATTAGACTGCTTTATTTAATTAGAGTTTCTTTTCGCGATAATTTCCACGAATTCTAACTTCTGTTGTATATCATGTGAATGATGTTGCGTCAACGCATCGTACACATGTGTACGTATACGCGCAGTGTTAGACGCAGGTTTAACAATAGACATCGGCACGCACGTCGTTGACACGCGTCGATGAATGTAGATTGCGTGAAGCGGATATGTACAAGAACTCACCAGTTGTGTCGCGTAAATCTTCGTTGAAAACGTGTACTTCCCACATCCCTTCCCCCGGATAGAGTATACGCGCCCTTACCCCTGGCGTCTTCCGCGAGAATGCTAATTAACAATTGGCAATTCGCAGGCGGCGCGCGACGAAATCGTAAAACGGTACGTTACCGCGCGGCGTAACAAGGCGTGAAGAGTGAATTAGATGGTGACGTCACGGATTTACCGAAAACGCGTTTCGTCGACGTCGTGAAGCGATCGGCAGTAGCAGCTACTAACAACGACGCGCGGAAAGAGAAGCGCAAAGCGAGACGGAAAGGAAGAGAGAAGAAGGCAACAGATCTCCCTGCAGGCTCGTAAACTGGCGCAATGGCCCTGAGAAGAGGGGTTTCGTCGAGACCAAAAAGCGGACGGAGGTCGTCAATGTTGATGATGCGTGGATCACGATGTACTGACGGCTCCATCATAGCCCCCGTCTCTTGCGCGTACCTTCTCCCCGTTCCTCTTCTCTTTCTTCTGCTCTTTTCTATTCTATAGAAAAATATAGAGCGACCTACTCCATTTGCTTTATTGAAATAACGCGAAGGGCCCAACCGCTTTCATTGCGATCGGCACGTTTCACCGCGATGATCGAATTTTATTACGACGATTTTCGAAGATTTACTTTTGACCGTCCGACACACAAGAGGGTGTCCTCGAGGATTTTCTAAAGATTATATAAACTGTTTACGCTTTATAATTTATTACTGAGACGTGACAAATAATATTTACTTTATAAGAAAGAGAAAAAAGTCTTTTTTTTTACTGATATGTGAAAGTAAATATCTTTAGATAACAAGAGAGAGTGTGCTCTGCGCTAATCAGTTTTCAATTTTTCATTATATTTTAATCGTATCACCGGTGGTGTTTACAATTACTCGTGAAATCATACAGTGTTATAAACATATATATATATATATATTTACGGAAAAGTCAGGCACACGTAGAGATCAGATAGCACTCATGCTGACTACGAAATAGATCGCGCAGCTATTACCATATGTTGTTTTCTGCTTAGCATATTCTTGGCGGGACGACAACGAGGACGGGTTTTGCTGCATTCCGATTAAGTCCGTAATTATAACGAACCTTGAGTTCAACGGTTATTGTGCACTTTGCTATTGCGGAAATACAGCTGCTTCTGGCGTGCGCTGTACGTCGTATTTCTAGAGACGATGCCGGAAACGTCGTCTATTTCTGTTTAAATTATTACGGTTACAGTTGAGAACCGGTCTTGTGTGTATTAACAAATATATTTTTCGCGAGTATGAAAATTCTGTGCGCTGTATCGGAAACAACATCACACGAAAATGGCGAAATCCGATATATCGTTTTATTCAACTGCGCAAAAATACATTCTCGGACAAAAATAACGTTACGTTTGTTTCGGGAAAGGAAAACGTTACACAATTTAAGGAGTAACGAATCTAATACTCAGATACCGCCGCTTTTGCGTGATGTCATTTCTGAGAATATAAATATATTTTTTTGATAATATGTTTCTTGAAAACCGCAACGTGGCGAGGTATAACATCATCACCCTAAATAACAGCCAATTAACATTCTGTGTTATATTTAAAAACGATATCACGCGGAAATTGCGGTTTCCGTTATATCGTTTTATTTGTTGAACTGCGCAAAACTTTGTTTCCGAAATTATATTAGAAATGACATCACGTGGAAATTGCGGTTTCCGTTATACCGTTTAAATCTTTTGAACTGCGCAAAACTATGTTTCCGGGAAAAATGACGTCATTTTATTCCAAAAAAATTACGCAATTTCAAAAATAATAAATCTAAATACACAGATATTACCATTTCCGCGCGTGGTGTCATTTCTAAGAATATAAACATATTTTTTGCTTGATAATATGTCAAAAATTGCAGACGTGGCGAAGTATAACACGATCGTCACCCTAAATAACAGTTCTGTGTTATATTTAGAAACGATATCACACGGAAATTGCGGTTTCCTTTATACCGTTTTAATTGTTGAACTGCGCAAAACTATGTTTCCGGAAAAAAAAATGACGTCATTTTATTCTAGAAAAATTACGCAATTTTAAGATAACAAATCTGAGACGCAGTTATTGCCATTTCCGCGTGATAAATATATTATTTTGACTAAAAAAATGAACTCGAAAAATGCAAACGTGACGAAATACAATTATTAACCTAAACAAAAAATCACAGAAATGAAACATATACCAAGATAATGAAACACAACACTTGTCACGCACTATTCTTATTCATAAAGAAATGAGAAAACTCGGTACAAATAATACGGATGTACGGACACTTGATTGAGACAATTAACCGAATAGCTTAGTAATAAACGGTGAAGTGTTACTGACGTTATGGCCCTCAGTTCGTCTCATACCGACAGAAGAGATATTTACTTTATGTAGATTAGATGAAGAGATTTGTTTAAAATATTTTCGAGTAAGACACATCTATACTAGACGCTCTTCCACGAAGTTTGAAGATTTAACATCGGATCGTTTGCTCGTCTTATCGCATGAAACGATACCGTCGACAAATGGCCGTCGCGACTCGACTTGAATAATATATACAATTATTGAGATAGCGCTGGGCGCGTTCCATTGTAGAAACGAAAACAATAAATGAATAGAAGTGTTATATGTATACATACACATATGTACATATGTATATATATATGTCAGAATGTACGTAAAATATAAGCGTAGTAAAGTCTCCTACGATATTTAGCATTTTAACATATAATTCTAAAATTTTATAGCGAGACGTCACAGATGAATAGAGGGAAAAAAGATATGTCACGTTTTATCATTTTATAATAAAGTTACGCTACTATGTAGTAATATTTCTCTCTATCAAGTGGCGTAGAGAAACGTCGCGCTTCGTTTAAACGATAAGATAATAATATTTTTAAGAGACGAGAAGGAAGCGTATCGTAAGCGCGAGGATCGTTTATCTGTGTTGTTAGAAAGATTATATACAAAATATCTATCAGTATATGTGTACTGTTTTAACGTTACAACAAATACCTGCTGAAAGCTTATGCGACAAAATGAAAACACCAGCTGGTAATCTACTCTAAAATGATTGACGCGCGATTATCTATAAAGTGTCCGACTCGTCTTTCTCGTCCTCTCGTCGTATATCCGGGTGTCGTCACATATTGACGCCTCCACTTTATTCAATTGCTCATCCGACACAAGCGCTGTCGACACTTTGGCTCGGAGCTCAAACATGTTTTTTCGCTTTTGCTCATTTCCGGGGCGAATGCCCGGCATCCTGCGCGAGTTCCGGGGCCAACAGGAGTACAGCGCCACGTCTACACGACGACGACAACGAGCTATTTAGTTCTCGATCACCCCTGGGGAACGTTTCGGAAAAAAAAGCGGAGTGGATGGCCAACGAAAGACGGAAGAACAGAGAGAAAGAGAAAGAAGAGATTGATCCCCCGAAGGGAGGGTCCGCGCCAGCGTGGATCGGTAATTTTTTCCTCATCAGGCAATGCTCCGGGAATTTCATTGGTAATTAAAAGTCACCGGTCTGTGTGATTGGAATTAATGGTCAAATGGTCAATCTGCCCGGAGGGAAAAAAACTCGGCTGTAAAATCGTCTCCGTGCTTTGCCTCGACTCGATTTGTATTTTGATGGCACACGTACCGATACGTGCAAGTTTTGCGCGACACTTTTGAGCGACGTCACAATAGTTGTTTCATTATTTCAAACTCTTCGGTTTGTTATTTTCGGTGATTTATAAAAGCGAGGAAATTCGCGTTAATATATCACCGCAACGTTTCAGAAACAACTGCGCTCGGGACGTTGTTTACGTTGTTGATGCAATTCTACGGTTCTCGATTTATTTACATTTGTTTGATAACGTGTCATTTTGTTGTTACACGCGAATTAAAAATTTTTTTTCGAATTAGCGCAATAAAATTTATAACACAAGAGAAAAGAATTCTATAGTTTCAGAAAATTAAACATTTTATACAATATTCTCATTTAACTTCTTTGAAAAACGATTCTTTCGGATAAAAAATATGTTCTCATTACTTAAAAAAAAGAAAAGTTCTCGAGTACCGGTGATACACCGATTATCATAAAGCCCCGTCGTTGGCAACGATAAAAGGCTTTCGACTCGCCCATCCGTCTACGCGGAAACCTCAGTGTGCGCGGGGAGAAATTCTTTCGCAACGCTTCTCCAACCCCTTGACATTTTCTCGCGGTGGCTGGCATGGACGAGCACACACGAGGGGGTCGCTTTCGGCGTCTATCTGTCATTACGGGAGATTTGTGCTCGTCCGAACTGAAGCTCGACCTTCTGGGCCACGTTACGATTATGGAGCTCTTTCTCTCTCTCTTTGTTCCTCCCTCCGCCGCGTTTCCACCCCTCGCTTTGGCAAAGCGAGGGTGGCGTAATCGTCGGCGAGCGTATATATAACAATCCCGAAGGCATATAACACGGTAGGTGGAGGTACGGAGAAGGCATAAATGCTGCCGAGGCGAGGCCCGGAAATGGTGAAAGTAAAGTAGAGACGATATCGAGGAAACTAGGAAGACGCGCGATCGCGGTGGTCGTAAGTGCCGCTCGGCAAACGCACGCGGGACCATATGGAATTGTTTATGAACCATGCGGCTTTATTCTCCTTCACTCTATCCGCGTCGCTTTTCCGGAATTCCGTTGATGCGTGACGGACGGTTTGACTCGTCGGAGAGGAAATTCCACGTCAAATGGGAGATTTTTCCAATAGCGTGAGCATTACGTTTATATTTACGATAAAAGCGCGTCAGTGGTATATTATTATACACGGGGTATTGTAATTTATTTTATTGCAAACGCAAAACTGAAGACAATTACGAAGATACTATTACTAGATTGAGAATTTATTTTTACCGCAACAGATATTTAAGTCTCTATTTTTTTTTGTTTTAAACATTGAATTGGATGTGAATAGCAATGTTCGATTTTCATACGTTGAATATTGCATATGCAAGAGAAATATGACGTGAGACACTTAGAATCTCGTTATCATAATTTTGAAGCTTCCGACCAATCGGGAAATGTACGACGGTGGCGCGATTTGACAGAGATCTCCTCGACAGCGAGGAACTTCGTTATAATTTATGAGGGTTTTATAACGACTTTGAAGAATGGGAGGCGGCGCGGTAACGAGGTCACTCGACATAATTATATTTGGGAAGGGATTTTCCTTTCCCGCGAGCGAGGTGGAAGCGAGACTCCCGAAGACGAGGAAAAGTGGGGTAACTCACTTTTCTCATCGAGATGTAAAGTCAGTTCGAGAGGGCGGTTATGCGTAATATTGATGGACAGTGACTCCGCTGTTATCGGTCGCCCACCGGAGGGGTAGTTTATCATCCGGGAACGAGCGCGCATTACGCCTCGATTAATCTTCGATATTTATATTAGGTCTTCATTAAATAAAATATTCTATCGACGCGAAGAGTAAGGGAGAGGGAGGATTGTGCATGGGAGTGCCACTCGATGTTGCTCTTTACCGGGAAAGTTCATCGCGTGTCGTCCGAGAAAAGAAGGGAAACTTTCCATTATCGAAGCTGCCACGTTTCTCCTAAACTTAGATTTATGTTCTGTCGCTTCATGATTCTTTATAACACCGCCTCAGAAAGAAGAATGTTTGTACACGCTTCTTTCTCACATTTTTACAAGGAGCATATTTCAGCGCAGTGATATATTATAAGCAAACAGCATTAGAGATTTTTTGTCGTGCGATTCACATAATTAAATGGTGGATTTGACGAGGAGAATCCTTCGGTTTAGTGTGGAAAATCCAATGAAAATAAAGTCACAAGGCGTTACTGAACAACATTGCGGGATGTTATGCCAGGATAAATTTAAAAGTGGTCAATATTTGATCCTATACGTTTCGATTATATGTTTAGTCATCTTCAGTGGGTACTTAATTCACAGCACTAAGAATTGACGATGTGAGACTAAATTTTTCACAGTGAGTGTTTACGTGTTTACCTCTTCGTCAAGACTGTAGTAAACACGTAAACACTCACTGTGAAAAATTTAATCTCACATCGTCAATTCTTAGTGCCGTGATTGAATTAAGTATCCACCGAAGATGACTAAACATATAATCGAAACGTATAGGATCAAATATTGACCACTTTTAAATTTATCCTGGCATAACATCCCGCAATGTTGTTCAGTAACGCCTTGTGACTTTATTTTCATTAAATTACATTTGTTTACAAAAAAAAGATTTATTTTTTCGCGATTCTATTTAATAGTCTATTATATTTAATAAGTTCATTTTATATATTTTGTACATACATATGTTGCATTTCTTAACATATTTCTCGTCTCCGCACGCGATATCGCGATTCCTCTTCCCGACGGAAATTTCAAGTATGCCATTTCGGAGCGCTGTATGCGCGATAAAATCTGTCGGAACGAAGAAAACGGCACCCACCTTCTTTCTTCTCGGAGCACTCGCTCGCACGGAACTTTATTTTGCCGATCCAAAGGAGCCGGAACGCGATAAAGCGTTTATCAATAATAACGCGTGCGCATGTACGCGAAAGTCGGACTCTCTCCGCGCGAGTCGCGAACGCGTCCCAATTTCCGCGACGGCGTCGCGCTGCTTTTTTTTTTTGAAAAAATGCTTACCCGGATTTTCTTGAAGGCGGATGTATATATTCCATTGATATGCAAACTAAGTTCTGGATCGTAAAGTTGGCGTAATATCGCGGGGTCTCTCTTTGCGATTTCCCGTCCCTCTCGGGGTTCCAACCTCGTTTTCCGTTCAACGTCTACGTGGCTACCGTTGGGTGATCGTTCGGCGCGATTTTATCCCGCATTATCTTGAACGATACGCCAGTTTAAACTTTAACTCGACCATAATCACGGCATAAAGGCGAAATACAAATGCGCTCCTCCGGGCGGTTGTTCGTCGCACCGGAAAACCGATACGCCGCCTTCGGGGAAACGAAGAGAAAGAGAAGAAAGATCGTATGCTTTATACGAGGCGCTTCTCGCGAATCGTTAACGAGAGAGACACTTAAAGTCAACCTTCGCGCGAGCACTAAATAGGAGGGCTTCGGGCTTCGCTTCGTATTCCGGACGACGTGTGCGTTTCAGCGTTGAAAAGTAGTCGTTCGATTCCCATCTCGCGCTGACGTTAAATTTGACGTTAAATTGCTCCCGGCGATCTTTACTTCGAACAAATAATACCTCAAGCAATTTACGCGTGGCGTTAAACACGACGATAAATAAAGGCGATGGTTCTCTACATTTTTGTCTACTAACATAGTCATTTTGAAACATTCAAAGTTGCTATAAAAAAAATATATATATATATATATATTTTTTTTTTCTCTCGTAATAATAATTTTTGTTTGAAGAAAATTTTGTCAAATTTGGTAATAATTCATGACTCACGTTTGTGCATCTCAAAAATATTCCGTTCTTGAGTTTTTACAATTAATTTCACTCGACATCGATCCAGACCGAAATCGCAAAATCTCTTAGGGAACTGGTTTCATGAGGAAATTCTGCTCGCAATTTCCATAGCTGAATTAGCAAAACGCGATCGCGCGTAACAACGGTCGCCTCGCGACTGTGACGTGGAGATAGTGTTAACGATGATCGTAATAAGGCGGTTTTAGTGGCCGGCGCCGCGCGGAAACAGAGTTGTTTATCAGAACAACGAGAGAGAAAGAAATAAACGGACAAGCCGTCTATGCGCGCGCGAATGTTCCCATTCGCTTCCGCGTTATTTATTTATCCTCTCGAGTTAATGCATGCGCGATCTCGCGTTACGCTGTTACAACAATATTGAAGTGCATGATAAATACGAGCGTGTTGTAAACCGCGCGGATAAAATGGACGGGATCGTCGAGATGTTTGTGCGCCCCACGTGTTTCACAGGATCTTCTTTAAGAGCGCGAGTGAGAGTTTATTCAAGGATACAACTATCTCCGCCATTAGTTCAACCTGTTATCAATGTACGCGCCGCGTACATTTCCCGTGTTATTGATAGGATAAGTGCGTCACTGGCGAGTGAAACGCGTAAGTTTTCTTGCTTCTTCGGTAATGCAGCTGTGAAATTTATCGCGCTCGTCAACTTTTCTAGAATTTTCTTTGATCGAAGCCAGTTTCAGTTTGTCTTGCTGCGTCAAGGACGAGAATGTTGAGACAAGTCTTTATATCACAGTACATAATTTACACGTTAAATAACAATAGCATATCATGGAAGTAAAAAATAGCTGAGAAACTTGAAAATCACGATTTTAATAGTTTTGAGCATGTAAAGAGGACACTTAAAAGAAAGACGATCAATGTGTGTGTCCAAGTGTGCGAGCAGAATTTCCTCACGAAACCAGTTCCCTAAGAGATTTTGCGATTTTGGTCTGATCGATGTCGAGTGAAATTAATTGTAAAAACTCAAGAAGGGAATATTTTTGAGATGCGCAAACGTGAGTCATGAATTATTATCAAATTCGACAAAATTTTCTTCAGTGTGAAAGAAATGTAACAAAATGAGAGACAAAACCGCAAACTTTCCGATCAAAAAAAAAAAAAAAAAAAAGGCACAAAAGCGCCTTATATATTTTCCGAACGAGATTTCTTTCTGTAGCAGTCGCCTTTGTGTGCCATTCTCATCATTCCCATGCAAATTAACGATCGCTCTTTGACTGTGCGATATCTCTAGATGTATTTTTACCTGCGAAAACGTTGTAGGAAACCGCGCGGACGATTATCCACGAACCGCAATCGCTCGCGTGACCCCGAGAAGAGAAGAGAGTAACCCCCGAAAACCTGCCGTATAGCACGACTAGTCTCGAAAATCGGGGTAGTCGCTCGTTTGCTCGCGAATTTATTCGCCATCGCCCAAGGCGGAGAGAGAAAGAAAAAAAAAAAGAAAAGACGTGCCCCGGCTGCAGAGCGAGAAAAGAGGCGGAGAAGAGGAAGCGATGGAAGAGAGAAGCTGCTTTGCATATCGACGAATTTACGAGTCGACCAAACCCGTCGTGTCACTGTCGCCCGGAGGGAACTTCCCAACCCCCGAACGGTGCTTTATGATATCGATGAAAGTCACATCTTCCTTTCTCTCTCTCTCTCTCTCTCTCTCTCTCTTTGTCTCTGTCTCTCTCTTTTGCTCCTTCTCTTTCCCGATACGATCTTCCTTTTCTACTACACGGCCAATCAGCGTTCTCGCGTTGCGGTTGCTCCTCGTCGATCTTCCTTTCTCTTTCCGCTCCTCGTCCCTTCCTGGTTTCATATCGACGAATTTATCGCCGGCACCGCTCGACCCATTGTAACGAAGATTGTTTACGATATTGACTCTTCCTTTTATGTTAATCCCATGTGTCCGAATGGTTCTGGTCGGCGTGGCGCGCATTTTGCGCATTCGGACGCGCACACGCCAAAGGAAACCGACGTAACAACGTAGTGCGAACGTAGAGCAATGTGTGCGTCATGGTCGTGCGTGTCGGGTAACTTCCACCGAGGGAAGTGGAAGAGACGGCGACGAGCAGCTATCGACGAATTTACGAGGAAACGGACGTACCCTCCGAAACTCACGGGGCCTCGCGCGCTCTATACGGCAGCGTTATGTCATCGCTATGCTAATTGGGCGCAATTAGCATAGGAAGTATCGGTAAACTAGCGCGACGCGCCGCGGTGACGCACTATGGGCAAGGGGGGGTGAGAGAGAAGCGATATTTGTCGTGACATCGACCACAATTAGGCTCCGTGTGGCGAAAAGGCACCCTTTCACCTCTTTTCACCGTTATCTCCTTTCTCTTTGTCGCCTCGTGAGTAATGGTGAGTAACCCGGAGCGATGCGTTGCGTGCGAAAAAAAAAAAACCAACAAAAAGATAACGCGCGCGACCGTGTTGGCCACATATCTTATTATTCGCGATGGTAACGTCGAGTGCGCGCACGTCGTGCTCTCTGTCTGTGCGACGGTAATGTACAACCCGCAAAAACTTCGACACCTGGTGAAATGATTTAAAAATATCTTTCGATCACGCTGTGCGTCGAATTATCATTTTGTCTGAGAACGCGATTATATGCACTGCAGGCGAGAGAGAAAAGAACAGTCGAGGAGTGTCGAGATATAAAAAAAATTAGTCAACGATCGTCACTTCGGAGAGACACGCGTATATTTACAAGCTGCTTCGTCGTACCCTTCTAGTCAAATATTTTCACTCTCTCGCGTATGATTATGAGTATTTTCTCTCTCGACGCAACAATATATATTTCTCATATTGTATTTATCTTGTCGAGCGAGTTTATGTAACGTGTAACGCGCGTTTGACATCTTTCTGCAACTGATCACGTAAACCGCTTTAACGGTGTGCATCGTGGCGCGACGTATTTTACGTCAGATTGTGGAAGCTCGAGGTTTACTGTAGTAGATAGGTACTTTCGGAGCGCGATGTCTTTGTGTCGGTGCAATCAGAAACAAGATCGACGCTGATCGTCAGCAGGATTTGGGGAGGTCGGTGCTATTAGGTAGGTCTTCCCACACACATACATACACATACTCGCACACACACACACTTTCTCTCTCTTTCTCTTTCTCTCATCACGTCGCTTCGTAATTGGCAAGGGTAATTGCACAGCAAGTGACGTGATAGCACGTCACATTCAGTCGTGCGCGCGTTCTGCGCGCCTCACTGTCTCTTCGTTCGCGAAAATCAGGCATTCGTATGTAAACTTCCGACGTTCCGCCCGGTCCCCTCTCGAGCTCTTTCTGTCCCGTCGATGATGATCCTGCCCGCGTTTTCAACAGTGTTGACCAACTAGTGGATACCACGCTAGATGCGAACTATCGGTGATTAGCTAATGGAGATAGTGCGTAGAATCGAAAAACTACTATTTTGCTCTCCAAAATTAAATGGATATAGCACATATATGTAAAAGTAGCAATTTTAAAATTATCTAAGTAAAGAATTAGAGAGATTAAATTTTAGTAGAGAGACAAAGGATTTAAATGTTGAAATAGTAAAATATTCTTGCTCAGTAAAACTATAGCTCGTGCGAGGAATCCATTTATAAATAAATATATATATATACTTTTATCTCTTTCTTCGATCACACTCCACTCGATTCAATCGAAATACATTCACAAACATAGTTCGCGCATTCCCTTTTTGCGTGTTTCAACTTCGAAATCAGTTTTCCAAATCTAATTCTACTTTTTCTATTATTTTTATCAGTATCTTTCGGTTTTCGAAAGGAAGTTGTACACCACTGGCGTGGTGGATCGCGATGTCCCCGATGGCGGTCGTCGAGGGACGTTTCGAGTGGTTTATGGGTTATATAGATGCGCACGGACCGGGCTAACATAGATTGCACCACGGAATATAGATGGGAGAATAACTGCTCTCCGGGAAAAGCGACAGAGAAAGATAGATAGATAGAGAAAGACAAGAGAGAGAGAGAGAGAGAGAGAGAGATGATGATGATCGGTCGCGAGAAAGAGGGGGATTATTCGTGATTCGACACGGCCTATTCCTGGTCTGCGGGTGCGTTTAGTTAAGTCATTCGCGGGGATTATGAATCCGCCACGGATCGTGATCCCGTCGTTCCCGTCGGTGTAACGACACGGCGTCTTTTTGCCGCGTCGAAAACAAAGAGCGTCGATGCATCGTGATTGTTTGAGCGAAAGACGCGCCGGCTCGGAAGATAATGGCCGGAGTTGATGGGCGATTTAAATGGCATCTCATTATAAGAATCTCGCTTTTAGACGCGCGATTCTTTGCGAACAATTAAAAGTCTTGGACTATCGTCTGAAAATTCGGATGCAATGCGTTGGAAATTTTATTCGGAGCAATTGCGTGTGATCAACTGTGTCTTCTTCTTCTTCTTCTTCTTCTTACGATCTTTTGTTCACTGTGAAGAAAGATACATTATACTAAGAAGTTTTCACTCCATTATAGTTCAAAAAGTGCGCATTTATTCTCTTGTCGGAATTATTCAAAATAAATTCAAATTGGTACAAATCCAAGTGACGAAAAGTGCTCACACAACGATAGAAATATATTTTCTGACAATTATTCCGTTTTGGCGCAATGTATATTTCACGTATTTTATTATACACCGCGTGTAAGAAACGCAATGTAATTAACGTCGCGAGTGTGTGCAGCAGACAATAAACTTCTCCCTCGCGATATTTGCTTTTATGACCGCGTATTATTTTCGTGAATGTGTTTCCGACTTTTTCAGCGCGATGTTTTTGCGCGCTCGTCACGTAATTTAACCCGAGCGTCCGCGCTCGCGGAATACATCTCCCGCTCTGACACCCTGCAAAATTAAAAATTAAAATTTCATCGTTTTACAAGAGCTGGAAGTACTCCCGTCGTTTTTTCGTTTTGCAACCGTGGTGTTGGTTACACGTCACGAAGAATTAAGGGAAAACGGAAATATTCTATGAAGTGTTGCCCAAGAACATTACGAGGCGGGAATTACATCGCGAAGTACGGTAAACACAAATACGGGGCTTTCTCGAGTTTTTTAAAACTGCGCTTTTATCGCGCGAAGCCGCAATATTATTAGCCGTAATATCCGGCTTAACATCGTTGCGTATTTAAATTACAAGCGAAGTATTGCAAATATAATATTGCAACGTGTATCATAAAATATACTTTAAAAGAACTACACAATATTTATTTCACAAACATTTTTCACACACATATTTCGTTAAATTTTTGAGTGAATTTCTTTTTAAGCAAAATAGAATCTATTTTTTTTCACATCTATTATTCAGATGACAACGTTACAATCGAGCTGGGCAGAAACGACTTGTAATTTTTGAAAAATGTCAAAATTGAAAAATCGCGGCCGATAGAGCCATCTCCACGCGCGGAGGTAACTGTTGTAGATGCAACGTTCGCGCGTTGAATCGCATTCTCTGTGGAGAGTTTTTTTTTTTTTTTCAAAACGAGATCGGCGCCGCGCGGACTCGTCTATGAATACAAGCGACAAAGTGTAACTGAAAAATGAAATCTGTGTATATAAAAGCGGCTCACCGACGTGCCATATTCGCGCGCGCGCGCGCCTTGATGGACGCTCCGGTTACACGCGGGACACTTAACGCGCGGGAAACACCGGGCCGGGAATAGCCGGGCGAAACGCGCCGGTATGCGGCAGCATGCGCGTTACATTGACTGATTGAGTGGCATTGAATTGAATCGTGAGGAGTGGACGAGGGGAGAGGAACGAGGAAGGGAAGACTGGCAAATGCCTGCCGGTTGCAGTATTGCATCGTGCTGCGCGCAACCGAATCGCCGCGCCAGTCACTCACTCGCTCGCTCACTCTGACGCCCGTAGTTGCGCATCCCTTTTCTTTTTTTGACGCGTGTGTGCAAACGCGCGCGCACGGGGGAGGGCCCGAACGCAATTACACCTGAGTAATAGGGCGTATGAGCGAGGGAGATAGGGCGAGTGCGTGTAACACGAGGAGGGCTTCGCGGTTACAACACGGGTCGGTCGTGCCGCGCGCTCCCGATTCACGCGTAACTCGGTGCAGGGTCGGCACTTTAACACGCCGGATTTACACGCGTTTCGCGATGCTGCAGGATGAGTTGTAAAAGCACGTTACGAGATATTAAACGCGCGAGATTGCTTTAAATTTTCCGCGCGCGCGGGAAATGAGATTGAAAGACTGCTGATGCGGAAGTTGGAGAGAGTAGTTTTTTTTTCTTTTTTTTCACATCTTTGTTATATGAACTTGTTCAAATGTTAAAGTCACGAATTTACAAAATTATGTAAGATTAACGATAAGATAAAATTAACGAGGAAAAGTTAAGTTAGATAACGCGTATTTTCATTTTATACGCAAAAAACGAAGTTGAAATTTCTAATTTGAGGTACACAACCTTTCTCAGACAAAAAAAAATTAATTGAAATGAATATGATAAATCGTGTGTGACTTTTTAACTTATACTCTACGCGATTTATATGGTATATCGCCCTTAAAGGTCCATCGCCCGCGCTATGCAGACAGCGCGAACGTGATGAGATAGAGTTAGAGAGAGAGAGGGAGAGAGAGGAGCGCATCCCCGCATATGCACATACCGTTCACGAACAGAGCGCGAGGGAGTCTCTAGTGAGAACCTTCCATCTGTAAACTGTCCACTTTGATGGCACGACAATCACACTCCGTTGTAACGAAGCATCGCGGCTGGCATTGTCTCGTTTGCGAGGAAATTGTAGTACCTGACCGATCGAATTTATCCCCCGACCATGTCGGTCCGCTTTCGTCGCGTGTTTTCGAAAATAAAGATCACTCGGCGTTGATTGCGCCATCGCGAAGTAATCGAGGCTCTCGGCATAGAGACGACATTGCGCTTCCTCTTTTATTCCGTTTTCCCGTGTGCGTTCTCGCAAACTTCACATTCATACACTTTTTTCTAGTTTTCTATTTACTTCACCTTCGCCTGCGGAACGGAGCAGGAGTTCGGATTTTGTCGATCGACCGCGATATGCCATGGGAATAAAATACCCCGCGTTCGCCACTCGATCCGCACAAATAACGCTCTCGCGAAAATAAATCCCGGCGCATTGTTATCGATATTTCCGGCAATTAGGACGATTTGAAAATACAGTTCGAAACGCGTTCGCAGGCAAACCGAGCGAATACGAGAGTCGGCGGCCCCAGCGCGTTATTTCGTTGCGCGCGCGGCTAGTCGTACACTGAGCCAGGACTCATTTAATTAAAGAGAAAATTAATGCGAGCATCGGTCCGCTTTCAGATGAAAAGCGGAAATAAACGATAGCGTCGTTGATTGTGCGAGTATCGTCGGCCTGTTAATCGCGTCGAATCCCTAACGAACGGAAAAACGGCATTTACCGTTTCTCTCTCCCACTTTTCTCCCCTCTCAGCGGCTCTCTATTTTAATGAAGTCCGGAATATAACTATAATTTCGATCGACCATCAATTTTGTCTCGGGGACACAAAGAGACACAGGTGCGTCGCCATAATGTGACGGACAGCGGCGGCGGAAACGCGGCGAGATCGGTAAATCAGTATGATCGATACGAGCGATCAGACGCGGATAGGATTACCGGGGGAGGGGACGCGATTTGTTCGGCAAATTATACCGGCAATCACCGACTGTCCCGCTTAATCGAGTCGTTATGCCTTCCTATATAACGCTGAAAGCCAATAAAATCGCGGTCATTCGTCCCGAGGTTATATATATCAGCGGAATCAGGGAGACGGGGGATGGAAGGGAAAAAACGCGATAAAATGACTGCCAGACATACTGGCAAATAAAAATATTTTTTTAATTGTTGTACGCTCTGTGGGACGGTAGGAGGGTAAATGGGCTAAACAGGGTGCGAGAGTAGCCGATGCGGAGGATGGGGATGAGTCGTGTAGTGCTCCGCGAGACATTTTAAAACGTTTTCAATACGGCGAAAAACGGGGATATTTAAATTTCACGGTTTTGCAATTCTTCCGATCTTAATGTGCTCTTTTATTATTTAATGGGCTGATAGTAAAACACATACGGAATTCTTAATTAGTATTTAAACACATATTAAAGTTATGTGCATCATACACATATTTATGAGATATAAATAAGTTGTTTTTTTTATGTCAATTACGAATTTTCTCGTAAGTCGCATGCAATGTGTTAAAAATTCGCGTGAATGGGCGACACAAGTCATTTATAAGTAAAAGTTTTTTCTTGGGAACGCGGAAGAAGGATGCGCGGGAGTGAATTAATACATCAGGTCGCGCGACACTCAGTACCAAGACAGTCAAGATGAAAAAGATGAAAAAAAGAGAAGGCAAAAAAAGTAACTTTTTTTTTTTTGTAAATGGAGCAACAAGTGTCGTATTCCTCTTATTTTCGCGTCGCGCACAAGAATACATGTATATGTACGCTCCGCGTCCGCCTGCTACGGAAAGGCTAGTTGAAATTTAGTGGGCAGTAAAACTTTCGGCGTATATCTCGCAAAGTGGCGGCATCCATCTTGGAAATGGCCCGTGCCGCTGCCGCGCCGCGGGAAAATGCAAATTGTCGAATATTTATACGCGACGGTCCACGGGGATGATTTGCATGGCGGCATCGGGCCCCACTCTTCGTTCCCTCTCGCTTCTTTCCGCCCTCGAATGCAAAGTGGAACCCAATCAGATCGGATATATCCTTCCACTTTATATCGCCCCGCTCGAGAAATTCGCTAAAGTGGAAATTCACGATTGAGATCTTATTCTTGCCGTTCGAAGAGAGCGTAGCATCTCGGAAAACATCTGCATTCGTGTGCGCGATATCGTCGAAACTTGCGATTCCATTTTGAATTCTCGTTTCGCTGCCGTGGCATTTCATGATACAGGGCGATTTACATGTTTTAAAATCTGACCGCGATTCGAGAGAGTTCTGTAATTCAATTATTTTATTTTTCGTTTTTCACAGAATAATATCGAACAATCGAAACATAGCAAATTCATGAATCTTTGACACAATTAATAAATTGATCAGAGACGACAATTTTTTTTTTTTTTTTTTGAATAAAATAGTCAATTTTATCAAATTCAACTTAACAATTTTAAAGCCACGCTTTATGTTGAAAATTTGAATATTTTGTTCATATCTATTCGATACGTTTCGAGAAAAATATTTCGCAAACAACGCGTAAAAATACACCGGAGAGGATTTATTTTCGCGAATCTCTCTTGACGCCTCTGACGCCGGCTTCTTATCGAGACGCGGCGCAATTCCGCTACGGTAGACAGTCTGGCGTCGATTTCGCAGCGTCGGTCGCGTCATTCTGTGCACGCTGCACTTTTGCATGGCGGAACGTCGTTCTTCGCAATAGCGGCTAATATAATAAACCATCGCATGTGCCAGCAGACGAATGAAGAAGAGATAGCGGCGAGCGAGTGGTGCAACAGTTGCGAGGTAACCTTCCCCACAAAGATCCCTTCGCGCGACTTTCGCGCGACCGGCAAACACGACACCGCATCGATATTACGCGCAACACGTCGCGGCTTTTCCATTTTCCCGCGGCCGCCTATTTCCGCAGCAATATCGCGCATGCACGCGCGCCTCTCATGCATTATGCGCGCGCGACAGATGTAACAGTCACGATATCGCGCATTATGCGAGCGACAGATGTAACAGTCTGTCGTACATACACGCTCGCACAGGTCGAAACTTGTTATATTTTTTAATGGAATCGCAAAAATTGCTCTGTTTTTATTCCCGAAGCGGATCTAGAAATCTGAATTTCCCCGGAATCGCGGAAAACCAAAACGACACAAATGTAACGCAAATAATTTTTTTTTGGCCGAAAAGATAAATGTCATGCGGCTTGATTAAAGACTTAATTACGCGTTGTAATTATACGTTTTAATTGATGCAATTAGTTGTAATTGAAGGGTCTGGATCAATCTGCAGACCACGTGTATCCGACGAAACGCTGCGAGATGCAGCGGGCAGCAGTTGCGTCTCTGTATTCCGTAGCCGTTGCTATTAAATCTGGCAAAGTAAGCCAGTTTAGAGAAGCTGAGGTAATCGATAGACCGCACTACCTCATAGGAGAGTCCGTTTCAAAGCCTAAAGTGAGCTTCACGGATATTTGCATTGCCTCGCGAGATGACGTCCCTCGACTGGCGCAAGCATGTTTGCATTTGCAATCGTACCGTATGTCGCGCTATGCATAAGATACACACAGCGAAACATATATATATATATACGAACATACATACACACACACACACACGAGAGAACGCGAGCGGCATATGTATAGTATTCCGGACATTATAGAGATGGCACGAGATATGTACACAAACTAGAAATGTATATATAGTTATATATATATAACTATATATATATATATATATGTATATGTATATAAGCAAGTATATAGGTAAATATACGTATAGTATGTACTAGAACTGTGTATAAATGTGTGTGCGCATACATATGCAAGGTCGCATATATGTACGTGTCTGTCACTGTATATGCATAACGATTATATGCCTATTAGAGGAGTACAGAGGCGTATACATATATACACAATACAGACGTAGACGGTGGAAGGAAGAGAGAAGGGAGAGGGCAAGATCGTGGAGGGGTCGGCACCATTACTGGTATTGATGAGCAACCGGCCAGAGGAATTGGTTCAGCACGTGTGATCGATCTGGCTAATCTCCCTTTGCGGACAGCCAGATGCTAATCTTCGATCGATATCAGAGATAGGATGCGAAATTGCGTTAGCGGCCGCAAAAGCTCGCGACTGCGAGAAACTATTACTGCCGAAATGCATCCGGCGACAGAGCGATTGAGCCACGGATTCATAGTTGATGAGGTATCGATCCCACGTAAGGCTGCGCTTCCTGGACCCGGGGACGTCCGCGAGACCCGATACCGCTTTGGGAATCGCGCGCGATTCCATATTGTTCGAGAAGCAATTCAAGTTCCCAGGAGATGAATCCGAGCGTTGCGAAAGCGTCTCCTGTTACACGTAGTATTGCTATCCCGACTCTCTCTCCGTGCAACGACGGAGCGCGTTCGTGCAATATGTAGCAGCAAAGATTTCCGACGAAATCCAACAAGTAACGCGCCACCGTGAGGTTTTGATTTGCAAAGGCAGAAGAATTCATGAGAAATATCTGCACAAACACATAT
This sequence comes from Pseudomyrmex gracilis, assembly GCF_002006095.1. Classification (NCBI taxonomy): domain Eukaryota; kingdom Metazoa; phylum Arthropoda; class Insecta; order Hymenoptera; family Formicidae; genus Pseudomyrmex; species Pseudomyrmex gracilis. Next base: position 488,580 of record NW_018020625.1, on the reverse strand, counting down.
CACCGATGCTTTTTAATTAATACACTGATTCATATATTCGTGAGTGACGGCAGCGTGCGTCGGATATTATTCTTCGTTAGACTCGCGCAACAGGCGTGATTGCAATTTACGAAGGACTTTACATTGTACTTATCGCCCGCTGTCCCAGGTAACGGCCAATTTGAAATCCTAATGACGCGCCTTCTGGCGCGCCGAAGGCGTGCTTGCGCGCGCGCGCGCGATTGCTTTAATAAAGTGTGCGTATTCTTGGCGGCCGCGTGCGGCTATCATTACGAGTTACGATCTAAGCGCGCAATTGCGGCTCGCAATTCAGAAGCTTTGACCCCCGGCGCGTCGTGTCGTGGCACTCGGCGGCACAGAGTGGAGTTTACGAGTGCGTGAAATACGCAATTATCGTGCCGCGATAATGTCGCTCGGCCGCAACAGAAGGTGGCCGTCGGGTTCCTTGGTATTCTTCCGATGTTCTCGCTCGTCACTTCCGCCGACGGCGGGATCGTTCGAGACGGCGGTGCGCGCACACACGGCTGCTCATTAACCTCGCGATCGGACACGTGCCGATTCCTGCTAGTTCTCACCTGGCCGCGCGCGTTACGCAACGCGATTGCGTGAAGGAACGCGAAAACACGATGGGTGTACCGCACTCTGGGGAGCGAGTATAGGAGCGGAATTACTTATTTACTTTCTCCACTCAAAGAATAGGATTCTATTAATTTATTGACTCTTTAAACATATAGGATTCAATAAATAAATCAACACTAAAACATATTTATTGACACAAAAATGTTATTTGTAGCATCCAAATTACGTAACATATTTCAGTTTAAGAATTTCAAATGCTTTCAAATGCAAAAACAAGTTTGTACAAATTTACTCGTTGTACGTTGTGTACATTGAATAATACTATATTGGATATTGAGTAATTGTTCGTAATTTGTTTTCCGCTGAAGAATTTTTCGCTTTTCTTAATAAGTCATTATTAGCGTTCAGGCCTCGAGAAAGCACGATCCGTTCCTGATGATGCGCTCCCTTCGTACCGGAACGAACGAGGCACTTTGCTGAATTAAAGCGCGAACAGCACGCAATTCGCGCGCGAATGTGCACACGCGACACAAACGTACGTAGGTAGGTAGATAGTAGATAGATACGCGAGCGCGTGCATGCGTGCGAGCTCGCCCGCCGAGAGATTCGCCGCGGCTATCTGCTCCGCTCGTCACGCCGAATTAACGCCGACATTCTTTATCTCCTAATCGGAGGCCGCCAGGGTCGCGATCGTGTGGTTACTTAGTACGGCTACATCGTTGCAGCTGTTTCACGAGAAGACGATTCAGTCCGAGTTAACGCAAATTACACCGCGGCGCAAGGTTTTGAAACATTCGATATAAATAACTCGACTCGATTATTTTCAACAATTTGCACACAACAAAAAGTTTTATCATAAACTTCAGATTCTAATTACTTGGTTCAAAATTTTCAAAATAATGAATTCTCGAAAATTGTGTTGCAGCATCGAACAATTTACAATGATTAGTCAGCGGAGCATTGAACATGAGATAATATTGAATAATCATGCAAATATAATTATGCTAAACGTAGTATCACGTATCTCTCGCGAGACAGAACAGAAACTCGTATTTCATCGAGCTCTCGATAGATGAAAATAATCCGAGAGTCCGTATTATATTTAACTCTCTTCAGTCATCGATTTATGTAAATCTCGAGAGGGTCAACATTTATTACAAGAGAATTCGTTGCGTGCCACTCGATGCGTAAATGCACACGCGTATCTCTATGTATTCGTTTATACGCATGTGCAAAGTGTACGCTAGGCATAACCGTACGGAGAGCAATTTGTCGGTAACAAAGCGCGCGATTCGCTCATTAGAAATTCATATATACAGGGTCATATCTTTGCTGTATTATCGATCGTCGCTTTTATTGTCGACTAATGCGATGTGTAATTGAGAAACCCTGAGCGTAAAGGGAGGCCGCGCGCGCGGGACAAAGCCATGAAATGCGAGATTTACTTTATTGCGCGCAGGTGACGTAATTCACGAGCTACTGTTACGAATTAATAGCGATCGTAACGCGCGAATCGTCCCGACGACGAAGATAAATAAATAATATCGTGTTGTTTTTATTTATATCCTCGCAGAGTACGAACATTATCATGATTTTCCACTCGATACACACACCAAATTCGAGTGCACAGTCTCTATTAAAATAATTTCCCATCTAATACACGTAGGTACTAACGTAAATAACGTCATTAAAATTCCGGCTATTTAGGCACGTGTGCTGTGTAGCGATGAGAGATACGTGCGCGAGATGCGTGCTTATACACCGAAGAATGGAATTTCATTTCGTCAATTGCGGGGCGTTTTAGTCAAATTTTCAGCGAATTGGACGACTCCGGCAATCTCGTCACATCGCGCGCGATCGATTAAAATATTTTCATTGAAGGGCTCACACACACACATACACATACACACGCAAGCACAGTCGGCTGGCGCGTAACGAGTGATTCGAATCAGAGCTGATTGTAAATTGAGCGCGAAACCGCCGTTGATTGGTTTAAAATCAGATCATCGCGACTCCGTTCGTTGTCGGTCATTCGACTGCATCCACATCGTGCGTGCATCTATCGTCGAGGAGAAAGACGCGGGGGAGGAAGAGAAGGGGAGGGAGGACGAAAGTGCACCCTCGAAGGGTCGAGCGCGGTGCAACAGAGGGTTGGCCGTACATGAATGTCGTGCACCCCTAAAATGAATTACGCGAACGTGGATCAGTTGCCAGGCAACGTGTCTCTCTCTCTCTCTCTCTCTCTTTCTCTCATCGTTGCAATCCGTAAATGCACTAGCGCTTGCGGGGTCCACGGTTTTTGTTTATATTAGGAAATCACCCTGTCAAACGCGCGTATCCCGTGGTCGATGGGCTCGCAAATTTCGGACTGCGTTCGGAAGCCGCGTGATCGACGCCGCAAAGTTTCGTACTCGCGCGACGCAATCGCGCCTGCACGACGAATTTTAGAGCGTGCTCGGCATCCCACGCATGATCGATTTGCGCGAATCGAGTGATCGTTTGTATCCCGAGGGAAACACGCGTAGAGAGAAAGAGAGAGAGAGAGAAAGAGAGAAAGAGAGATTTCTCTTTGAGATAACGAAGTAATTAACGTGGCATTGGTCAATTATTCAACGTCCATGCATTTTGTGAAACAATGAGCGCGCGTTGATTGTATCTCCGTTTACGTTGGAATATTTTATCCTATCTGTACATAATAATAAATTGACGGAAAAGTGGAGAACGTATTCAATTTTAGTTTTGTTTTTTTTTTTTTTTTACTGACTGTGTTCTGTGCGCACAAAGAGGGAGGAATTTTATATTGAGTCGGCTATATTTTCGGAATCTGTGTGCGATAAAAACGAGAATATTCTTTCATTTTTGAATACGTTCCCACAATATGCACCGTCATCGTAGCCGCTTCCCTGCCAGTTTTACGGTTGTAACTGCGATTTGCTTTCTCTCGCGGGAGAAAAGGAAGAGCGGCCTTTAAAGTTTCAACCCTAAAAGTGTTTTACGCTTCGCGTCACCCATTGATCGAATTTAAAACTGATGCGTGGTGTCCTGGGCCACCCGTTCGGGTGACATCGCTTTGACACCCGGATGTACTGATTTTACAAGCAGGCACGCGGCGGAAACGGATTCTGGGAATGAAATTTAGGGTTGAAAAAAAAAGAACAGGCTGATAGGAAGGGTGAGAGAGAGAAAGAGAGAGAGAGAGAGAGAAAGAGAAAGCGAGAGTAAAAGCCACACGAGGGGTCGAAAGGGTACGCGAGAGTGCTCTTCGTGTGCATTCAACGTAGTTAGCCAGCCACGTAACATCACTACTGACAAGCGTGGCAAATTATCCACTTTCGTAGGATAGTTCGCGCGCTGAATTCTCTAATGCAGAAAGCTTGTTGCTTTTGCGAGTTTGCTATGGAAGAGCGTGATACATTCATCACAGTATCATTACTGCGAACAAATATCGCAGTTACAGTTCGGTTTAAAAATGTCATTATTATTTCATCAGCAGTATCTGCTGTTTCTGTGGCAAAAATAATTACTCATAAAGGATTGTATTATAAATAGAAAAAAACTATCGTTGGTTAAAAATCGGGATCGATGATGGATCTGCAGATTAAATGTCTCTATATACATATATATATATAATATATGTTTGCATACACCGGCAGAGCGCGACGTCAGCGTCTGTCGATTGTCAGCGAGTGATTATTCACGCTCGAGCCGTTTGGCCTCGCTAGATTACTCAAATGGCGTATTGATAAACGGATTAACGTCAGGTTGACTTGGCGATAAGGAGCCGATATAACCGATTACACGTAATTGCGGCGAAAGAGCCGGGGCGAGTGTGTGTCGCGGACCCGACGGGCGGTCTTTATCTCCGGCTGCGCGCGAGTCTCGCGGTTTATATCGACTCTCGGCGTCGAATCGTAAAAAAGTTGCAAACGGCGCTTTGCATACGGCGTGACGAATCGCGAAATTGGATGTGTCACGACTTTACGCGCGTCCAGACGACGATCCTTATTCATCCCCTGGTCTGCGCTCTCGTCCGGTCGTTTACTGAATTTACACGCCGCCTTTGCTTTTGCGCGTAGAGTCGTCTCTCGCGATCCTCGTGAGGATCGGCGATATGCGTTCTCGCTCCCTTCGACAGGCGTGACGATCAAACGTGAGATACGTTCCGCTTGGAATATCTGCGGGGCTGGGAAGAGTATTGAAGAAACATGCGTACTGCGCATACAGAACTGCATAGTAAAGAGTTTTGGAAGTCATTTTTTCACAATAGTCATAGAAATCAAGTTATGTTTGTGTATCTTTTTGGGGTATCGAGTAAAATAAGTTGATCAACCTACTGCTGTGAGATTGTGAAAAACTTTTTAACCGATACCTAAGATTTTATTCTTTAGAATAAGCTAAATTAAAGTTGAATGGTTCGTTTGTTTCTTTGTTATATATAATACTTCTGTAAAAACTTAGGTTTAGAGATTTGAAAATTTGCACAGTAATAACAGAACGATCTAGTTCTGAAAGATCTAGTTCTGAGTTTCTGGAAGAAGCGTTTCTAGAAAAGCTATAAATTATCATTAATTTGAAAATTCCATTGACACCTGTCTGAACTGACACCTGTTCGAACTGTAAAGAATTAATCTTTTTTCTAAAGAAGTTACGCGCCAGTTTTGAGAGATTTCTTTTCAAAGAGTCCACCACGGGTTACTTTTGTGTGACTCTTTCAAACAAAATTTCAACAGCGATCTCTCTTTTCTGTGCTAAGTACGAGAAGAGAAGGAGGGAGAAAGAAGGTATTATTATCAGAGAAGAGGGTCTAGAAATTTGAATTATTTGAATTATTTTCTTCACTCATCTTTTTCTCTTGGAGACTTAACGATTGTAAGAATAAAATATGCGATCTTTAGAGGAGGCATCTTTAGGAGGAGTGTCTTCGAGATCCACGGTCGTTTTCTGATAATTACGTCAGTTAATTGTAGAGAATAGTCCCGTTCGCGCCGCTCGTTATACTTCGCGCGGTAAGACCGAATCCTGCCAGCGTCGCTGCGCTGCTACTAAAAGAATGTCTACGGGTACCGGATACTTTCCGAGTGTTAAAGTATAATGGGATGTATGCCTGTAAGCATCTCTCTTAGGCTTCGAGGATTAACATCGTTGTTAGTTTCAAAGGATGCGAGGAGGAGCAGGCGCGAAGCCGTTCTGGCTTCGTGAGGCAGTGTCCTGGAAAATTAAGGATTAGCAGCTCCGCAGAAAGAGAGAATGGGCGTTCGGGGGCGGTTATTACTTCGTACCCATGTGATGCGCGTAATACGCCGCTATAAAATATGCCTTCTTAGAAGTCCCGTGCACAAAAGGGTTTAGCTCTTAAGAGGCACGGTGAAATATCGGTGGCGTAAGCAGCTTGGGAATGATGCAGTGTTTTAAAATTGAAAAGGGAGAATAACTTCGCTTGTGAAACGTCTGATGTTGAATTCTTGACGTGTCGTTGTCTGAGGGCTCAGTGTTGATAACAGTTCGAATTATTTATAGAATTTTGTCTTGCAATCTCTCTCCCTCTCTCTGTCTCTCTCTTTCTCTCGTTAAAAGAAAGTTGAAACGATTAAATCTCTTGTCATATATACATATATGTTTCAACGATACATTTTATTGCGTTTAAAAAATAAAAATGAGAAATCTCGTGAATTTTTATTTCCGTATTCACAAGGGGGTGTTAAAGTCTGCATTTACTGCTCTCGCAAGAGAGATACGCCCAAAACATTGTTTTAAAACATCGCGCTATCATTCTCATGTTACTGTTTGCTTTCGGATTTTACGAAGAGGGAGAGATTCTCGGATTTATATATGATAAGAATACTCATTCTTATTCATCTGCCTTCAAAATATCACGTTACCGCGGTGTCAGATTACAGTTTATCAAGTTTTCAAACGCACAAAAATATTTAAAAGCTAGTATCAAATTGCAAGTTACTAAGTTATCGTAAAATATTGACCCCTGCAACGCACTGCAAATAGGGAAAGAAAATTAAACCTTGATTTATAGGATCGTAACGCACTCAAGAAGACACGCGTAACGTGATACTCTTAAGAACACAGCAATGAATACTTTTTGTAAGTACACTTCTCTTTGACTAAAAGAGAAGTGTGGTATGTATGTGTGTGTGTGTGTACATGTCACATATATAAACATATACATTTATATATATGTATATTATATATATTACATATGCAATTATCTATAAACACTTTTATATTAAACGATAAGAACGCTTTTATTTTAAACGATAAGATAGATTGCTCTATCTTATCTTTCTCTTGCATTGCAAAAATACATGAGAAATAGTGACTTTGAAACATATTTAAGTTATTTTATTAAATATCCGGTCAAGTGTCTTATTTTTTTTATTTGCTCTTATATACACCATACCTATAAAATCGTGTGTATTGTATCTTTGGTAAGAAAGAATGAGATACTCGACTCGGGGATGTAGCTCAGTGGTAGAGCGTTCGCTTTGCATGTGAAAGGTCCCGGGTTCGATCCCCGGCATCTCCAATTTTTGCTGCGTGAGTTTTTTTTTCGTTATTTAGATAGACACATTTTGTCAGTAAACAATAAATAATAAAAATAAGTAACAATAAGAATAATTTACGATATATTTTTGCATAATTTTTTTACATCTTTGAGTTGCACCGAACCGTATTTCTCGTTCGATACACACTTGCGTGCTGTAACAAGTGAATTAACAATAATTGAGAGAGAGAATACGCGCGATAATATAAAACCGTGTTATAATTTTTGAACATAAAGATAATATACATTGCTAAATTGTCTTCAAATGTAAAATAAAATTTCCCAGAGCTTTCAACAACCTATGCAAAAAATTATATTTACTTTGTGACACGAAGTATTTTGTAGTAGACGGTCTTAAAAAGGACAGACTGCGTGATTCCAAAATATTTCTCTTTGGTATTTTCGCAGCTTGTGGTCAATCCCGACTTATTTTACGAAACCGTACAACCGAGGTCCATCCACCTACCTGCTATGCCGGTCCGGCTGTTTTGCGTTTTGTGAAGCCGGAAAATCACAAAGTTCGCGAAGAATTTATTAAGGTTTCGGCGTTTAATTTTCCTACAGTGCACGAACGGACTGAGGTTTTCCATTTTTTTTTACGCGTACTGAAGCGTGAGAGCGCGCGCGCCTTGAGCAAATTGGAACTCGCGTTTCTAGGTTTTCCACATAAAAAAAAAAAGAAACACATGGTATTTGCGCAAGTAGGGAATGTTAAAAGCATCGCCGTGTATTACAACGTCCGTAAGACGAACGCAAATGTATAACACACAAGTGGAACTTCGAACATTTATTTTTCTCGAATACTTACACGCGAAAAGCCGCGAGCGGCGGATTTAATAACTCGAGCCGGCTCGGTGTACCGCGATGAAAAGCCTTTTGTCTCGCAGGTATACGTTCGAAAGCGAGGAAAAGCGAGCGCGAATATAGGACGAGAGAAGGAAGAGACGAGAAAAAAGAGACGAAAGTGGAGAAGAGTGGAAATGGCCGGATATCGGAGCCGTGGCGAACAAAAAAGAATAGAACTAGGGAAAAAACAGAGGTGGGGTGGTAGAGGTTTGGTCGCTGATCGAGCGTGCGTAACTCGTCCCGAAGAGTTTGCAGCAGGCTATGCTCGATATTCCCGGTCCGTTGGCACGGACAGCGAGGGGGATGCATCGCGAAAAAAAAGAGGGAAGAAATGCACATGACTGGGAAATAACGCGGTTTTGAGATCGCGTTTGCGTACATAATCCACTTATATGCAAGCCGAGAAACTGCATTCGGAATGACGACGCCGCCCGCAGCTCTCGTTGCAAGCTATGCATTTCTGGCCATGCGATGCATTTATCGCTGACGCATTTATTGCTGATGCACCGAGGGAGGGAGTCGGGAGGGCGCCGTGTCGGCGATGTTCGTTGTCGACATGCGTTGCCGGGAGGTAGTCGGCTAAGCAAAGGGGTTGGCTTGACCGACTACCGACCGGGAGATAGTCGGCTAAGCAAAGGCCAAAGCAACCCTTTGCACTACCTCTCCGGTCGGTAGTCGAGCCAAGAAGGGAGAAGCAAAGGGAGTGTCGCGCCATTCCCATGGCATTACGTCATACATCGATACTCTCGGGATTCCCGCAGAGTCACCTCGCTACTGCTTGTTGCATCACTGCTGATGCAGGTAATTTGCGGGTCATGACTGTCGTGGAACATATATATGCACACAGCGTATATACACACAACGTTATTTAGTTCTATTAAAATGTTATTAAATTTCTATTATTTAGTTACAAATGATAGTCTTAGAAAAGAACGATGCAATTTTTTTAATACAACATTCTGTACATGAATTTATATCTTTATATAAAAATTGCAATGTTAAACCATGAAAAAAACATTTAAAATCATTATGTATTACATCGGCGTGCAGATGCGCGCTTTGTAATATTGGCCCGATGGAAGTACGCAAATGAAAATGATTCAATTGGTTTTAAAACTTCCGGGACAATATGTATATATCGCCAAAAAAAGCAATTTCAACGCGCGTCACGGCCGGGGTCGAAATTCGCGCCGGATTAAAAAGAATTAAAAAAAAAGAAAGCAATCGGAACCCGTGGCGCGTCTCGCTTTAGGGGTAATCGCTGTCGCGTGCCTAAAAATGAGACTGCCACGACTGATTAATCATCGGCAATCTCGCGCGAGAGAGAACAGCGATAGGACGCCGCCATTAGCGACAAATGACGAAAACTCCGTCACCGGGTGCGCTGCGCACAGAGAGGAGAAATGCGTTATTCTTTCTCTCTCATTCTCTCTTTCTCCCTCTCGTTCGCGTCCGCTCTTCTGCTCTCTCGTCGCGTACACAACCGTACACACGAGGAGAGGGATACTGCCGCGCGGAGGGGTGAGTAATTTAATTGAAATTCCCCTCTGTGAAATTGTGGAAAAATCGAGTCATGCGATCGCCGGGGTCTGCGCGAAAATGGAATTACAGGAGGAAACGAGGTTTATCCGATGATGCAGGTGAACGCCGGTTTCACGGGAGATGAACGAAGATCGGGGCGCGATGAGGATGGTGAAAGCGTCAGAAGTGGACGGGAGGGGTGAGAGGTCGGTTATATGTACAGCCAGCTGGTCGACGACATTGCGCGGACAAATTTTTCGGTTTTGAATTTCCGCGCAAATTGGCCTTGCGAAATTACCCTCAATTACCGTGTCGCGAGAGAGCTGCGAGAGAGCTGCTCTCTATATACATGGCCCGAAGCTTGCGACTCTACTGGAAAATATCCTATTTCGCACGAGCACTCGGGCTTTCGGAAGGACGTGAGAGGGACGAGGGTTGTATCACGTACACAAATTGCTCGACAAAAATCGATCGATAATCCGACCCGGTAATCGAGTGGTGTTTTACCGGTACGCGCTATCTCGGACGCCGCATCGCGGCGGATATACAAGTATGCGCGCGCACGCATGCACGGCAAACGAGCCTCGAAATTCGAGAGCCTCGAATTCCGTGGATAGCTCCATTCGTAATGAGATTGTTTTTAATTAAGCGGCTCATAACGCGCGCGCAATATATATATATACACACTAGGTCGATAGTCGACCCAGTGTAACGCGATAACAATTCGCTGAAAATTTCATTAACATTTCCCATATCTTGGAACTAGTGTAGGTGTGTAGTGCCGCGCAATTAGAGGAGAGAATGAATATACTGAACGTATGTACACATTTCCTACGCTGTAATATTTGCCAAACTGCAATTCTCTTTCATTGCCAAATGTAATTTCGAATAATTTATTTATATGTGGTTTCGGAATGTATATACGTAAAACAAAGATTTACCTCTATCAATCTTTCACAGACAAGACCGAGTGCTGTTTATTTTTATCACAGATCGGCCGCGCGGTTGCATGGTGTGCAAATATTTCTTGGCAAATGAAACTCGTTAGACATATACGGAAAGCTCTTGCGCGCGCGCCTAGTCATCGCCGTTTTTAATTAAACTTTTCGTCCGCGGCGAAACGCTGCAATGTGCAAAACGCTCGTTCGTTAACCACGCATAAACTTCGACGGAGTGGCGCGGCGCCGGACTGTTCTTTTTCTCTCTTTCTCGCGCGCGTCGAAAACTTGATATTTTCGCGATGAAATTATTCATCGCGATATTTCGCGCGCGCGCGATCTCTCATTAAAAATAAAATGCCGGGCAGCGAGGAAGAGCGATCTCTCGTTGCGCATATTTTAGTATGCGCGCTTTAATTACCAAGTCGGGTTCGACAAAAGCGGCGAACGTAAACAGAAGCGATGTAATTCGATTCGCCCGGCACAAATATTTGTGGCCGTGTAACGCGCCGCGCCGTTACGCGACCCGGTGGCCAGTGGGTTGCATCGTTACCGGAACTGTGTAACACTGTGTATACGAGCGCATATAGGGGGTTGAACTTTCTCTCTCTCTCTCTATCGCCACCGCGACGCGCATTCGGAAGCGCTGCAGGTCAGTTACATGAAAACACGCCACGCCATACATCGTGTTTCGGCATATAGAGTCGAGGCTTTACCGTAAGTACGGTATTGTGCAGTTAAGCAAGGAGGATTATATCAGAGGCGGGGGTCGGATTAATCCATCACTCGCGAGCGAAACAATAGCGCCCGATTATCGATCATTTCGCATTGTCCAAATAATCTCGCGTATAGTAAAATGACGAGAAATTGACGTTACGCGAGGCTTTTCGCGAATCGAAGCGTTCTCTGTAATTTGCATTAAAAAATAACACTGTGTATGTGTGTGTGTGCGATATATAATTATGATAAACATAATAAAATGTAATTATCGACGATTACCGGAGAACGATTCACGATATAATCGCTGATAATACAGTATTATTAACTGATCGAAATTTTAGCGTTAATTTGCGTTAGCATGTATATTGCGTTTTATTGTTTCAGCTAAACAATAAAACGCAGATTATAAATAAAACGTGCACATTTATTTAACTACGTCGCGTTTAATATATATCTAATTGAAAGCAAATATATTTGCTTTATATGATCATTAAAAATTTATATAAAAACAAAATAAATGATATCGTGTCGTAATATTGGAGTTGTATATCGTGCATTAAATGCAAATCGCGATCATATAGATGCGGACGCGTAATCTCGTATTGATACAGCAGCAACTCTGTTTCTCGTGCGTGTCGGATCGGATGCGCGCAATTGCGGTGCAACTTGCCGTTCGCCGCGTCGGGGACGGCATGCAGAGGGTATGCACTCCGAGTGCATCTCGAATCGTAGGTCAGTTACGAGAAAATATTGACTGATCTCGCGTAATGGCGCATTCGATATTAACAGTAGTAGGAACCATCCCTTGGATCTATCTGGATCTGTGCGTGCGCGGTGTGCGTGTGCATGTACAAACACGCGAATGAAACAAGCGCGACCACTATAACTACGGGGGAGGGAGAGAGTAAACATAGACGCGGATATGAAAGCGAGCGAGTGAGCAAGCGAGCGAGCAAACGCACGCACGTACGCACGCACTTCCCGGCTCGCATCAATTGTCATTAAACGACATGATTATTGTACATGTGGACGATTATTGCTGCGATAGACCATTACCGGAATATCCGGGTTGCGCGCCGCGGCCTCATAATGATCGATAGCCGATATATATTCATCGGATATTTCGTTAATGGCACATTGTGTGCCGCGGCTAGTGGCGCGTATAGTCTCGCGAAAATTGCGACGTTTCGTTAACGAGGCGTTTCGAGGACCGTGGCGCGGCGCTATTAACCGAAGTGTCGTTGTCTCTCCGTTCGGCGGAACATTGCGCAAAATGATAGATACGATAGGTAAATGAAGACGCACGGGTAAACGAAGATAATTGAGATTTTAATGCGCGCTGTGCTTTATACATCGTGAATTTCTGAACTAATGCCCGGTTATTACGAGCGAGATTTTATTAGAGCCATTTTGCGAAATATTTGCTGAAAGAGCAAAATTGTATTTATTATACAAACGCCATATGCGAACTAATAAAATAATTGTTTTCATTGCTCATTCGACGTCTGGAAACTTTTATGCAATATATGTGAATAATTTTTCGTTACTTCTTCCATATATGACGATACTAACGCGCGACATTTTAGCATTTGCAGAAAATAATAGTATCTATAATAAAGTTGAATACTATTATGTTCTTGTTTTGGTGTCGTTCAGTTGTATTTTACAATGAGAGCGTTATATGACGGAGTACGGTTTTCACGCCGGATCGTGTTCTATCGCGGAAAAGGGAAAGGAAAGTTAGAAAATCGAAACTGCTACCTGTTGATCGTGTAATTGTAGCCATTTAACCAATTAACGGCGGATATCGGCGTTACACGATGCGCGTTTTACAAAGAGCGAAGACTTTGCTTTTAAACGCGTGAAAGGTCGTCGTCTACCGTTTTATAATGCCGCTGGCATATATTACGTTACGATACGTCGACGACCCACGATGCGCGCGCGATAGCGGGAGAGAAGGAGTACCTGTTTAGCATCGCGTTTAGCAGAATCACGCCGCCACTTTGGCCCGATACTCGTGGCTGTCGTCGCGAATGATCGATCGTATCGCTTGTGTACGTGCGTATAGTCAAAACGAGGATGATCTCGATGACTTGCACCCACTGAATTACGTCTCTCGCGTGTTGCATATCGCATGGAGAAAATCCCTCCCATGAGCGCGTATCATCATATACAGAGCTTGAGAGAGGAAGAGAGAGAGAGTGGAAGAGAAGGATGAGCATAGAAAGGGGCGGACGCGCGCCATCGATTCTTACGAAATAAACTGCTGGGAGCCAATTGAGGATGATAAATCTATTTTATTTTCGGCGAATCATGCAACTAGTGTGGGGAACGTAATGGAGATTATTAGGAGATGCAGGTGCAGTTTATGGATATTATGAGCTTTATCGGGAATGGCTCTCTCGTAAAACAATAATGGACCGTTCGAGCGATGAGAATGATAAATGCGTTTACTTCATTTCGGGAAAAACGCGCACATACAGATCAGAGTTTCATTGTTTTTCAGAGAAGTGACGTTATAGTAAGAATTATAGATATAATTCTTTTTTTAATATTATAAAAAAGTTTTGTGTTAATTGTATCTTACTTAGTTATCCTTGAATTAATTTGTAACATCGAAAATTAAAAGTTCTTTTTTTGTGGGACTCGTCGCGATATAATTTATCGCGCTATTGAAATAGAGAAAGAGAGAAGAGATTCCGCGCGTTGGTTATAAAGCACATCAGCGTGGAATGCCAAAGAGACGAATTTATCTTCTTCCATTTTACGCGGCCTCGTCGTATCTCTCGTGGCAGTAGGGGACTCGAGAACTTTGAGCACCGATTTCGGTTTATCATCGTGGCTTATCTGCTACACGAATATTCACGCAAATTTATCGATCTGTCTACAGTCGTTTCGACATAACCGACTCTCTTCGCTTTCTGACTCTGAAGCGTTAGCTTTATGCCGCGTTCCCTCGGGGACGCGATAAGGAAAAAAATAAGAAGTCACCGGCGGAGTCGCTTTATATGAGCATGAATTTTTATATTGAGATCTTATCGTCCGGCACTTGGTGCTGCCGGGAAGGGAAAATAAAAGAGGAGATTTGCGGCCATAATGACGTTCGCTACTGCAACTCGCGGTTGCGTGGAATAGCCAATTTATTCAATTTTCTGTCCCTTTCTCTCACAATATACCATTTCTCTTTTTAAGAAGAGAACTTTAACTTTGATCTGTCTTTTTCTTTGTCTTATTTTTAAAAAACTAATTTTTTAATTTAAAAATTTACTATTACATTTAGAACATTCGCATAGTTTAATTTTCAATATGTTTTGAGAGACTTCTTTAAAGAGAGACAAGATCAACTTTGTATTTTATAACTGCGAAATAACAAATTTTGTACAAGATAGTCAGTTTTATTGTATTGTACTAATTAAAGAAAGACACATGACTAATTGACTCATTGGTATCACTTAATGATATTATACATACTATATGTAGTGTACAACATGACGTCTATTTGAGTGATTGTGCACAATGTCGACTACGAGAATAGAACGTCAGGCAACACGATGCGACGCGTCGTGAGATATGTATGTGACGCAATCAAGGCCAGAACGATAGCACGTGCTGCGAGAATATAAAACACAAGATAAGTGTGATCTGTATATACAGAATGCTTACATGAAAATGTAATGTAAATGTATTGTGGTCAGATTTGGTATTAATTTTTTTACAGTTTAAAGTTTAAAAATCGTGATACAATACAGTGGAATACAATTTATTATATCATATCCATGAAGTACAACGTATAACTTTCGAGAAAAATATTTTTAAGCGCGATAAAAGCTAAAAAGATAATAAAATTATTTCACTATGCATTGATATTTCATTGAATGTAGTTATTTGCACAACACTTCTTAAAATTTATAACTTACAATTACATATACGCGCGTGCGTGCTATCAAAACATGTAATATTTATATACAAGATCTTTTTTTCTTGGATTTTAAATTTCTAAACAATTATATTGCAATCAATGTGTAATCAATAGACTACCTGTTTTGAGTTGACCGCTTGTATATCCATTTACTGGCACACATCATCGGAGGCAGTGTGGCCGAGCGGTCTAAGGCGCTGGTTTTAGGCACCAGTCCGTAAGGGCGTGGGTTCGAATCCCACCACTGTCAAATTTTTTTTACTTTTTTTTCTTGTGTCATGTGACATAAATAATTTCATCCAAGTAACGTAATATACATATATAGAATCAATTTTTTAATTTTGTTTTGTATCGTAGTATTGTATTTATACTGTGACAACGTGGTATTGATTGCATTAACAATTGTGACACGCAGATATATTGATACGAAGATAATTGCAAAAAGATATTTTTAGCGCAAATGACTCAAATATATACGCGTATCAATTCTTCGTACAATTATACAACAATGTAATGAGATAACAATTATCAGAATAATACTTGCAGTAATTTATAGCGCCAAGTTCAGTAGAACGCAATTGCTATTTTTATAGCAGTTAATATAGTACGTAAGTTTATACCATTATATAATCTACAACAACAACGATGTGTACATTTTTGAATTACAATAAGATATGCATAATTTTTTACATTATATCTAAAATGCAAAAAATACTCATTATTTAGCAAAATATTTCGCTTTTAATATTATAAATATAAAAATTAAAAGCAAAAATTAACTCAAGGTCCCACCGAGATTTGAACTCGGATCGCTGGATTCAGAGTCCAGAGTGCTAACCATTACACCATGGGACCTTCGAAGGTTCCTGTTGGTCACAAGGTTAAAATGGTTCCCTGATATAGGTCGTATCGTATTCCGTAAATCGTGCTATAGTTAGACCACTATCTTAAACGATAACAATAACATTTAACCTTTGCGTTTAAAGCGTAAGTTCGTGTTGTTCATTACTTCACTCGACATTTACGTAACTCATTTCTGATATTTTAATTATTACTTAACATCCAACAAAAAATTGTTATTTTATTAACAAGTATACATTATTTAAAACATTTTATTTAATATGTTTGAAGTATAGTGCTACGTATGTGAAACTAATCTCCAGGTGTCGTTTATCGAAGCTTGTTAAAAAACGGGGATGTAGCTCAGTGGTAGAGCGTTCGCTTTGCATGTGAAAGGCCCCGGGTTCGATCCCCGGCATCTCCAAATTTTTTGTCGCTATTACTATAATATATTATTAATTAAAGAAATTTTTTTATATTTTTCTTTGCGAATAATATATTTTTAGGTACACATATACACGGATACGAATTTTAATTCAAGAAGTGAAGTTTTAAATTAAAAAATATATAGTTGTTTTTTTTTTAATAGAAATTATTGTATACATCTGTTTATATGTGCACACATATTGCAAATGTATTTAAATTTATTTACGTCAATCTTGCAAGCATGTATGACAATTTGAGAAAAGTGCTTTTATATCACTAAACAATTGTTACAAGACATTTTTTTTTATTACTGATAACTTTCACTTGCAACCTTGCGAACGTTCAGCTGATTGTCACTTTATCGACTCAGGTTTGCGCGAGCGGCCACGCATGCTCGTTCGTCGCGCGGTAAAAAAATGGCGCGTATTTAGAATGTCAACTGATGGCCGTGGTCGTATGTAAAACGCGACAGGGGAGACGATGGCATGCAAATGAAACCGAGCAAAGAGATTGAATGGTAATAGTCTTCGATTCGTCATATGCAAAAGTTCCGTGTGTATCCGCGAGCGGATAGAGCCAGGCCCCTTGTCGACGCGAGAGAAAGATGCTATCATTTGAATTGCCGTCGTCATCATACGGGTAGAGATACGTTATGTGCCTATCTCCATCGAATATACCCGGGAATAATCGTGCGAAATATACTGCGACGCGGGATCTCTTTTTTTTCTTTCTCTCTCTCTTTCTCTCTCTCTCTCTCTCTCTCTCTTTGTCTCTCTTTTTTTCCCGCGGGGTGAATGCAGCGTCGTCGTCGTCGCGCACGTAGGAATTAATCATCGCTTGGAAAAACGACGCAATAAGGCAGAACGCAACGCTCGCTTACTATCTAACCGATCTAACGTAATCGTGCGCCGATGAGTCGTACGGGAGACAAGAAAAGACGCTTGTGGATACCGGCCTTGATTGATCGCAAGCGTACGTGACAGTCTGTGTTCCATCGATGTACACGGTAGGACATACATAGCTTTTTGCTGGGTAAGCATCGCACGTATTTTCTCTTTCGCTTTATCTCATTTCAAATGTATTTCGCGCTATTGTAACAGAAAGATGAATCAGACGAAATTCTAACTTCCTTGTTTCTAAAGCGCGCAAAAATAAAAACGATTTAAAAATCGAGATTTTACTCACGAGAAACGGAAAAATAAAATTATACGGAAAACTCAAACTGCAGCTCACGTCGTTGCGAATATTCTCGTCGGAAACAAAATCTCGCACGCACGGAATGCATAAATTGGATATGTATAATACGCGCCCGATATTGAAGATTCGGCCGAGATCTAATAGAGTCGCCTTAAATCTGCGGTATTCGAAGTATTTCTCCGTGAAGGGGAAAATAAGAGAGAGTTTCTCCGCGATCCCCTGTCACTGAACCGTTATAATATCCTGTCCGGCAATTCCCGGTATCTATTTTGTCCTCGTGGAAGAGAACGTAACTATGTGAAAACAACATAAAAAAAAAAAAAATCTCGTCGCGCATAGATATCGAGTTCTGACCCCCCCGGTTGTGGGGGTCAGCACTGGAGCGTGTGACCATTTTGTCACCCTCGACGAAAATTTTATTTACGAATATCCTTTCGCGTCGCACGACGCAAGAAGGGAAAGAAAGAGACAGAAAGAGAGAGAAAAAGAGAGAGAGAAAGAGAGAGAAGAGCGTGCACTGTCCGAATGTGTAACGCCGACATAAAAGTGCCGACACCCCCCGCGCCGTCGCGAATTCTTTCCGCGTTACAAGCGACGAAACTTCCGGCTGAATTTAAATGTCCAATTGTCAGCGGCGCCGCGTCCTCGAGCCCTTCGATGGACGTTTTACGGGCAATCGACGACGAAGAAATAACTTGTGCCACGACTTTTTCCGTCCAGCTATAAAATGCATTATGACGTCACGTGGATGAATTTTGATTTTGCGCAAGAACTTATTTCCTACGGATGTTATTGCGCGATCGATCGGGCGATACATATGCGTCGGAACACGTATATTTCACGAACGAGAAACATAATCCTGTTTTTCACGTGAAACTTTTTCGGTAATATGACTCACGTTTTGTAAAATATAGGAATTCAATCTGTTTACTTGGCCTAGAAAATTTTAGCGAAATCGTATCTCATCAATGCAACCGTTTCTTTGAGAATAATCGCAAATTGAACCGAATCGCGCTGGTATTAGTCTACGTGCTGAAGTAATTTCGCGACTCCCGAGTTTAGAGCGAGGGTGAACCGCTCCGGTGGAGAGGGTATTTTTAAAACGAGAAGAAACGCGCAGCAGAAGGGAGGATGTTCGATGACACGAAGTGCAGCGGGAAGTGACGGGGCGCGATGAATGAAAGTATATATCCGCGGAGAGTGAGAATCCATCAGATAGAGATCACGCCTGTCTTCGTTGCCGGGCACAATAATGTTGCCCGACAGACGGTTTTTGTTATTCCCGGCTTTCTTCTGTGTGTTTTTTTTTCTTTTCCTTCGTCGGTTGCGTTTCCTAGAGACAACGCGACGGTCGTCGCGTGGGATGCTTTAAATATTTAGGCGGCTAATTTTCGCGAGGATTTTCAAGCCGACGGAGAGGGAAGTGAGAATTGAAAAGAAAGACGCGACGACGCGCGAGGAGGGCGAAGAGAGGCGCGACCGAGCGAAATTTTTGTCCTCCAGACTGAAATAATAATGAGAGGCGCCAGCGCTTTTAATCACGATATTAAACATTTACGATCGCCACGGTGGCGTGTCCTGCTACGCCCAAGACATGCTCCGTTCCTTCTCTGTTCCGATTCGATCTTCCTCCCTGGTACAAAGCGACTTTCGCTGTAACCCTCGTCCCTTGTTTACGTCTACAACATGGTCGCTGATAACCTTACACGATGATCTTACGCCTTGGGGTGTTTCCGAGTAACAATAAGGCTTTGGCTTGTCGTGAGATACAAACATACGGAAGTTTGTAAACTTTGTTACATTATAACAATGTATATTATATTTGTTATATTACATTACAGTATAAAATACCTATTACATTATTACGCGCGTGATAAGCTCGCATTATTTATATTGAATAACAACATCTTACAGAAGTAAAAACTTGTACAGATTTCGCTTTTCAATTAGAGTACATGTCACTCTGTAGATTCATTGTTATAGATAGCTGGAGTGTGGAAAGTTAAATGCGCGTTGCGTGTATAAACCTCGGAGAGACAAATGTACTGCAATACGAATGGATAGATTTGGGCTCGAGATTATTGCAGCAAACGAACGACGAGGGGGAGGGAGGAGGAGGGGAGGAAGGGGATGGAATATAACTTGCAATAGAATGGGCAATTCGGGGACGAAAGAAACGTGAGCACTGGCGAAAAAGTCCATTTTTCTTGGCCGACGTTGCTATCGCCAGATTATGTCCCGCGCAGCTATATTGATGACAATGGCAAAGCCGCCGAACCGACCAACCAGCTCAATCTAGTCCACAGTTTGTTTTGCTTTCACACAATTTGTCATCCATTGTCTGAGCGCACGTACACTCGCCGCGCCTCGGTCCGCCTCCAATCGTTATTTATGGTTTTGGAAGACGCTTGATTAATTTTTGTCTCATCCTCTTAATGTCTGAAAATCTCTCGGTTTCGCATAGGACTGTGACAAGAAAGCTTTCTTCCGTAATTAATGCGAAATAATTCTCGCGATATGCGCAAAAGAGCGAATATAAACATCCAACAGCGAGCTTACGACGAAATTACATTTTTAAGCCGCGATTTAAGGTGACGGTAATGCGGAGTGATAGCACGCCTTTCCTCTCCCCCTCGTCCCTTTCCCTATATAAGAGAGAATAATTTAATATTCCCTATTCCGGTAATGCGATTTCACGGAACGCCGGATACGCGCGACGCCCGAGCATTAGAAATACGATTTTCCTTACGCAATCGCAAGGGACAGATCGAGCCGTCGGGAAGCATTTTGCTCGAGTTTTGCTTCTGGATTTTTTTTTTTTTTTTTCATTTTCGTGCTTCACTGTCCATAAATCGAATCGTAACGGAACTCAAAAGTGCGGAGTATCATCAAAGTATAAATGGAAAGGAAAAGAAAAAAAAATATACGATCACAATTAATGTTAAACATAAATTTGCAACACAGATATGTGTTAAACAACATATAATTGTATGTGATGAAATTGTGAATTTCAATTTGAATAATGGTTTTATTTATATATATAAATTAGTTAATACGTATAAAAATTCTCCTTGAAAAAAACATTAGGATGAAAAGAAAATATTCGGAAAGATGAGAAAAAAAATAGCACACTTTTCTCTAACAGACAAAAGTATTCTCTGATTTTCTTCTTTTTTTTTCTTGTACGACCTAAACATCTAGATATTTGACTGCAGATGGAGAGAAGTTTTAAACTGCAAAGGATCTTAGAAGGCTCTCTCTATTATGCGTTTTGCGTTTAAAAATATGTTCGCCAGATCTTCCTCTCTCCTTTTTTTTTTTTTTTTACGAAATGTCTCTTATATCGCGCTCTCGAAGTCGAGAAGTTTGCGGAGTAACGTGAGAATGACAACAGATGCAGCGGAATAAAATTACAAGATACTTCGACATTATGTCAACATGTTGTGCTTTTTTAGCGAAATTATTGTGACAAGCACCTCAATGCACACTTCTCGCTCTTTCTCTTTTTTCATTCGTTGTCTGTCTCTATCTCTCAAAGATTCCCTCTGATGTGGGGTGAACACATTTTTGACGGTGTCAAATCTCGGTCTTTTGGGAAAAGAGGGTCGCCCGTCATTCGGCTAATCCCATTTAATCGGACGCTTTTCCTTTCCTCAATACGCCGGTTAGACCAAAACTAACCTTTCAGCAACAATCGAGAAAAACCGAAAACGTCAATAAAAGAACTTTGAGAGTTTAATGTACCTGAAGAAATTTTGTTTTACACTTATATTTAGTTTTTACGCGCAAAATTTTATTTAGTTTCATATAAATTTTTTTTTTTTAAAGAAATACATCCATGTCTACGTGTACATAAAATTAATACGTTTTAACTCCGGTTAACACCGCTTTAGCACGTGTAATCAAAAACGTGTTTGAAATCGCTATCAGTTCCACTGCAAGATTAGTGAGACTCGTAGTTGGAACTGCGCCCGATTTATATCTCCCGTTCTCTAATTGTCTATGATTATTCATCAAGTCATTTATACTCGACGCAATTATCGCCATCATCAGTCTCACGACCAAAGTCATTCGGAATTCAACTACATTCGAAAGCTCTTGTCATTTATCTCTTTCATGGAAATATCTCAAAATTGCCCGACATTTTTTTCCAAAGACATTAATTAGTAATAACTTAATTAGGCACTTTATAAAAAAAAAGAACGTTTTTTTTTCTAACTTTTTCTACGCATAAAAATGTACTGTAAACACAATGTAATTGTGTTTGTACATAAAGATAAAATTAAACAAAATTAAAAATATTAATAAAAATTAAAATTCTATAAGTGATTGCACATATTATGTGTCGCTTGTTTTATAAGAAAATTGAAAAAAAAAAAAGGTTTGCTAAGTGTGGGGTTCGAACCCACGCTCCCAGACGGGAACCAGAACTTAAGTCTGGCGCCTTAGACCGCTCGGCCAACCTAGCTTCGACGAGTGTCGAGTGCAAATATTGGTAGATAAGCACTGACATTCGCAATAATCGCGTGTACATGATGCAATGATTATTAATCGATGCAACGTTCGTAATTGATCTTTGTTGTAGGTAAACATTCAAATATTATCTGATTTTTTGTTTTATTCTTTTGACACATTGAATATAATCGCATTTTTATAAAAGCGACCATTAATGGAAACATTAATGATGTGATATAGATACGACATGTGTTTGTACAATAACACTTCTTATACTTGTGCGTGTCGGCGTAATAATTAGTACGATTCTCATCTTTGCGTGGTCAATTCTCGTAGGTAGATTGTGCAATATCTCGAGTTCGACGGAATGGGAAACATCGTCGCAACATGCGTGTAAATGCACACGAGCTTCGTGCGGGTACACGCGAGCATGCGATAATTCGCTCGTGACCGCTAATGCGCCGTTCTGTCTTTGTGCTTCTGAAAAAAAATCACGGAAGTTGCAAAGTGCGACGCGCTATTTGAATAATACTGTCATTATTCATTCCGCTTGTTCAGTTTAGTGTGACTAACGATGAGTCGAGGGGAAACGGCTGGTACTTGTGAAATTTGATCGTAATCGGTTAATCTGCAACGAGCGTGTCTCACGAAGAAAGTCTCTCTCCGGCGCGCATCAAATAAACTTGCTTCCTGAGACAATATTGTGTGCACTTTGCAAATATTTCGATAATCGATATTACAACTTAACATTTAATTTTATAAAAGTTTTTGTTTGCTACCTTTTTTAATCTGCTAAATGTACAACATGAAAACGTATCACGCGAGTTAAACTCACGATAAAATTTACATTACTGTGCACTCGTGGCCAGTCCGAAGTGCTTTTTCTCTTCGCTACGCGGAGAGTCCAATGACCCGTTTTCCATTAGTCGGTTTTAACACTTAGCACCGCGCACCGCACGGATTTGCACGCGTATCATCTACGCTCTCCTCTTCGTCGTCTCACGGCGATGCGGGGTCCGTCGGTCTTGTGCGGCGCACCTGTGCGCGCCCGCGGTGGGGACGCGATAAGTCAGTACAAGAGGGGCGCGACAGTTCCAGGCAGGTAGGCGCTCGGCAATAAAAGCGAATCGTAGGTACGTCCGGGCGATGTTCCGCGACTGTAATAAAAAAGGAAAACCCCGATAAAAGTAGCCGGGGTATCGCGAGTCGCTGTCGGTGCGGCCTCGCGAGGCGTAGTTGATGTTGTTGATGTTGGAATCGCGTGCCGCTACGAAATGTCGTACCAGTCTGCACCTATCCCGTTGTTAAGGCGTCCCTCTCTTCTCTCTTTCCCTTTTTCTCTTTCTCTGTCTCTCTCTCTCTTTTTCTCTCTCTCTCTCTCTATCTATCTATCTATCTCTATTTCTCCTCGCGGTCGTGTCATTAGCGTAATCATTCTCCGTCACTTGAACGATTCTTCGAGAGCGTCGAGACTCGAACCACTTCATATTTAAATTGTTCCAAGTTCGCTTCCACTTCCAACCCGCGCTTCGAGGCTTTCCAATTGTACGCTACGGAGGTGGGAATCGTAATGTTCGTCGATAATGACTCGTCGAGTGAGTTACGAGTTTGCGAGGTAGAAGCGATTTTTCTCGCAGGTCTCTTTTAAAAGGAAAAAAAATGTATTGAGTGTGCAGTTGAAGAAAACGATCTCGGTTTAACTTAGAATTTCGCACGAGTGTTACATATGTTTTATTTGTTTTTGTTTTCCTTGTGCTAAATTATCTTGTCCGGAATAGTGACTATTTTATTTCTATAACGCGCATTTGTCATTGTAAGCGTTTTACTTGTCTAAAGCGCGTCCGCGTCGTTCAGACCGCGGCGCAGAAAAATAATTAGACGAAACAGACGTTTCTCGGCGAGCACGTGTGTCTCAGAAATGCATATCCCAGCTGTTAACTGCGCTCCGAGTCTCCGTATTTAGGCTGCCATATGTTAAACTTTATCTTTCTTTTGAAGACTTTAGAGCCGAGAGTGACGAGAGCAATTTATCCCCAAATTAGTTAGGGAGAGGGAAAAGCTATAAATAGCCGAGACGTAGGAATTCAAGATTATATTTTCTAGCCGATTGTCTCTGCGATCTAATTTATTTCACGTTTATTCGCGATAAAATAGATAAGAATGACGGGCACTTGAAATGTTTCATCGTTCGTTTGATAATTACATGAAAACTAGAACACCGCAATATCGCGCGGTGTTATGTTTTCGTATAAATAAAGTGCTGCGTCGATTAGTCGCAAAAATATTCGCATTCGTGTTCGCATCGAACGCGTGTGTTGGTAATTGATAGATAATATTTGCCACACGGGATAATAATCGCCACAAGAAACCATACGAATGTGCGCCACGAGAGTGAACGAAGGGCTTTGTACGGGAGTGACTGGTCAGGCAATTTGTTTGTAGACGTTGATTGTGTCTATCGACGACTATGATTTGTGTAATCGTCTCTGACCCGCGTGCGGGTTATCGCATTCACGGAACAGTATCTCCCGTTGTGTCATTTTTTTTGTATTCACTCGGGATCTTTTTATTCCTTTTATGATTATATACGTAAACACCGTGTAACTACTGCGTAGGCTCACGAGCGCGCAGTGTTCTTATGCAATCGTCTCAGCGATACGCTTTAACACACTCCAGAGTACTTACGTCTGAGATAAAGGCGACGTAAACTTCAAGTATAAAGGTTTTCTTTATCCGAATTCAAATACATTTGGGATTTCCAATTAAAAATAATAATTATTCAAAGATAAATTTTGAAATTTAACAATACAGATAAACAAACACATGTAATTTGATTATTACAAAAACACATTTCTAACGTTTGTATAAAAGTTGAGTTTAAGAATAGTTTTACATTTTTTTTTTTTTATAAATATTTTTGTTCGGTTGTTCTCTTCGTTTGTTTACGTGTGTCGGCAGCTCGGAGCTGTGGCATAGAGCAGAAAGGACAATGACATTTTTGCTTGTTAAAAGCTGGATACGATATCACTGAACTGGAAAGGTGGTGTAACAACGTCCTTTGACTTTGAATACGTGCAGCAGCAAAAATTAGCTTTTGAAGATAATTCACGTGTGTTGGCTGCTAAGGGTCGTTTCATGTCGCGACTCTTCTTTCACGTTCATACCACATGGGAGTGCTTTTATGTCAAAGTGACATGTATGAGTATCTACGTACAGTACTGTATGACACAAAAGTTTGGATACGGATCGTACGCACTTTCTTTCGTTTGGACGTTGTCACATCGCGGAAGAACTAGATTTCTCACCGAAAAAACATCTTCCACTTCAAATCAATTGATTACAATTTAATTGCTATCTTACTTGATTTGCAAATCAATTGCGGTTGTATTTTTCAATCAAATCCAAAACAGTTTTCAATCCATCGTATATCAAGAAAAATGCCAAACGTAAATGTTCGGATAAGGTGAAACTCGAACGGAATCGTGAGGTTTTTTTTATCAGAGAACTGACGCGTCGAGTAGACACGGGAAAGAGCGTGTGTGTGTGAGTTTCTCGTGATAATGTACCGGGGAAGATGGAAATGCGGCTTGATAATATGCACGAAGAGCGCATCGCGTCGTCGCGGCGAGGAAGAGAGCATTGTCGATTGCATCCACCTCTGGCTGAAGTACTAATCAGAAGCCGCTGTCTTTTAAGATTATTAAAATCGTCAAAGTCTCCGGAGTCCTCAAAGGGTTAATTATCCTACTCGGCTGTTTATGGCTGGGCGCGGCGCATCCCTTGCCGGGGAACAAACGCAGAATAAAGAACGCGGTGCGCATCCAACACTGGGGACGGGAGGTACCCCCGCTGTCGAGAGACATACACCGCGGAAAAGAGGTCTTTCTGTTTGCGAAGCATTGTCAGAGTTAAGTTCCGAATCGATCGCTTGATTGGGCGCGAGTGACGTGTAATAACGTCGAAATGTTACTCCGTTCGTTAAATCTCATCGGAATTATCGGTTTCCGCGCATTTGTCATCGACAACTCAGTGACTTTTTCAAGATTTTAATATTTTTTAAATTACATACACGCGCGTTTGATGCAAGATTATCGCAATAATAGCGGTTGATAGTTCGCATTTGTTGCCGTCTGACGCGATATTGTGCTGCTGTATTTTTCGCACAAAGCGATGATGTGCATCATTATCGTTAATGCCGGAATTTTAGCTACATCAAAGCCGCGGGAATATCTCGGGGACCACCCGCGGATCTCCGGGAAAGCCGTCTTATCCGGCATTATATCCGTCTTTTCTCGCTCGAAAACGTCGGGAAAAGAAACGATGCGACGGCAGCGGGAACGGACGGGTGGGGGGCATGACATATGTACGCGTATCGTTGTGTACGTACGAAACTGGTAAATGCACTGTCCCTCGTTGCGAAAGGGTCAATGGCGGTCGAGAAGGACGAATGAACGTAACGATATCTGTGCACTTACGCCGCCTTATGAGGCGAGTATACTTAGACAAAGCTCGCAATCGCTTTAAGAGCGAGAGCATGCCAACTATGAAAGGTGTTAAGAGGCGCTGCGCGAGCGTTCTAGCCGCGATAAAGCGCTCATATAAAACCGTCGTTGTCGCGCGTACACGGCGCGGATTAGCGATGAAGAGGAGAAAGAGGAGCAAAAAGACAGAGACAGAGACAGAGAGAGAGAAAGAGAGAAAGAGAGAGAGAGAGAAAGGCGCGCTCAATGTGGCGCGACGACATCGTTCCTCGTAAGATTGCGCTTTTAAAAGAGCACGGCGGTTATTATGAACCACGTACGTCGAGATATGATCCGCGCGTGACGCGCATTAAGCGCTCTCACGTATCCGCAAAACGCGAGAAAAATCGCGGATGCTAAATGCACACGATTTATGCTACTAGCGAACGGTTTTAACCGGCCAATCTCTTCGGTCGCGACGACGACGACGACGACGACGACAACGGCGAGCCGGCTTCTTCCGAGAAATCGTCTTCTTTCTTCGATGCTCTCTGACAGCCGCGCGCGCGCGTCGTTTTGTCTCGTCGTCGGGATTACTCCCGGTATGATGGTCCGGGAATGCAGTCGATAAGATTGATTGCGGAGAGCGCGCGCTCTTCGGGATATTCATAAGTACTTAAACGTCCTGGGGCACACACATACGCGCGCCGGCCTTTAACGCCGACCGGAGCTTCGCAAACACACAGCTGAGAGCGAGCTGACGATTCTTTTTCGTTTGTTTTTATTTTATTGCGTTCTTTTGCGCGATCATTGTTGCGGTAAAATTTGTCGCGACAGACGTAACGTCTGCCGTGATGCGTGTCATTTATCTCCATATCTCCCGCTTCGTCATTCACTGTCTCGGTAAGTGAAGAATTGCAGCGCGAACAAGAACCCGATCACATTGCTGGTGTGAACAACCTGTAGTTTATTTTCAGCTGGTTTTATGTATTCGTCGCGCTGTATATGTATTATGTACGTAACTGTTACGCACGTAATTGCGGATGCGCTAAATTGAATCAAGCCCTGTTGAATAACACATGATCCAAGTAATGACGAAATATTTTGAAATTTGCATTTGCGATAAATATGTAATTAACATATGGGAGATAGATAGAATATATAGAAAGTTTGAGAAAGCAAAGCGTTGCATTGAAGCGAAATTCTCTAAATTTTTTATTTAATTGCAGATCGATGTGATGACATTCTTGTTTCTGCTATCGAAGCGCTTTATCAAGGTATGTAGAGAGAATTCGGCTTTGTTTTATAACAGAGAAGACGCTGTCTCTCTTCGAATCGATTTTCCGTTCCGATAGAAACGGACGCGTTATACGAGCGTAGTGAACGACGTTAACGAGTCGTTGAATCGTCGTCGTCTGCTCTCTAAATGTATTTTACTGGATTTAACGCCACACACTAATGGCTAGGAAGAATTACGAAATTATATAGCGTTAACGCGCGCGTCTTCTTCTACAGCTTTGTTCAAGACACGCGCATTTCGTATATTTTGGTTTATATCATACACGTAAAAATAATATACCTAAAAAAATATAGAAACACTACATATGTGTGTTCACTTTTTAACAGAAATCTTGTCAGATATTCTCTCAATTAATTCTGATTTTCAACAAGCATTTAATTTCACTTTTTTTTTCTCAGAGGACGAGAGAGATAGCATTATTTTATGTAATTCTTCTTACACAAATTTTTTATTACTTATTGGTTGTTTTATTTATTTAATTTAGATATTTTTGGAATTATCACAACGTCGAATTGCAAAACGATCTGTGGTTGAAAATTTTCTATACAAATTTCGTATTGCATACAATTTTCCAAACCGATTCGTCTTTTGTATCGTCCTGTAAGCGTATGATGATGTAGAGAAAAGGTTTACGTTTATCGTGGCGCATTAGAGAGGAGTCGCTCGAAATAGCGCTCGCGCAGCAGCACCGTTGGTTGTACTAAACGTTCCTAAATGAATCGTTAATCGTTAACGGCACGGCTCTTACGACGCGCTTATAAACCGGAAATTCGCCGGTCGCCGAACGTCCGACTGTCCGAATCGTTCAGCGGAGGTAACGCGCGTTGCCGAAATCTTCCGGACAATAAAGTCGAACCTGCTTTATAGCCAAAAGAGGATCGTCCCTCTCCACTTCGATTAGACCGGTTGGCTAGTCGAGGTCCGCTTGTCTCTTTAACCTGTCATTAAACGCGTACGTTAAACGCGCCTTTTTGTTTTTTGTTTTTTTTTTTTCATTTCGTCTTGCCGACTTTCTCTTTCTCTCTTCTCCTCTTCTTTGTCCTCGCGCGCAGCAACGTCGAGAGGTTGTAAACGGCCGCCCATCTCCGATACGGAATGCCGGATACGAACGAAATAGTCCGGATTCCTGGCTTTATTAAGCCCTCGGTTTACGCGGGACATTTCGAGCGTCCGGGTGCGCGTGCGGTATCGGAAACAAAGCGCACGAGGAGACGGCGGCGGGGACGAGAGTTTGACTTCGTTTTGATGAGCCGCGTAAAAGAGCGAAGGCGATCGGTCGCTGTAAAAAGCGTTACGGCTCTGCGGGACGGACTGCCGTTTAATCATAGCATTTCGTTTAACGAGACGCGTCGCTTTTACCGTTCCCAATCAATTTATTGCATTTTTTTTTTATGAAGCGCGCTATTGCAAAATATTTTTCATATATATTTCGAAACAACAATTAGATATCAAATGAATATGTTTTAACAAATGTACAATAAATTAGTCTCATCAAGTTAAAACTGAAAAAACAATTCTTCTTTATTTGATCGAATATGCATATTACAAGAGAGAACATTAGCTTTTTTTTGATTTTCTTTCTTTTTTACGATCAATAGTGCTTTCTTACCCTTTACCTGCGATTGTCACTCGTGCGGCGAAATATTCGTTGGCGTATATTCCGGCCGGGTGTTTCGACGAAAGAATTTACGAGGTTCATGAGAAACGTTTAAGTCGAACTAACGGTATAGTAATTGTGAGAACCCGAGCACACGTGTTTTGTCCTTCCAGTTTTATGGTTTTATTGGGTCCTTCTCGGCTCTCTTCGTCCCGACTGATTTTAATAGATTTTTTGCGCCTCGGCCCCAACGACGTCGTGCGTGCGTACGTGCGTGCGTGCGTGCGTGCGTGCTCGAGCTTGCGTGAGTGCGCGCGCACGAGTTTCGCGCGGTGCGGTTGCTCGCGCCCCGAATAATCGTAAAATTTAGTAATTAAATTTAATCGCGCCCCTTTAACGGCCTCGCGCCGCTGCCCATTGTGCATCTCTCCCCGCGCTTCTACTTTAATGACACGATTACTTCGAAGCTTTAAAACATATGCTTTATATACCTCGCCTCGAAATAATTGATGCGCTATTATGATCCTGACACGTCATTAATTTCGTTAGCGCTTAGGACCGACTACCGCATCGGATTCTCGTATACGTACGGGTTTCTCTAAATCGAAACGGTAGAATCTCCTTGCTCTCTCGCTTGCGATAAAATGTCCCTCCGTCTATAGCGATTCTTGAATACCTTTCTTCGGTGACAGTTTGTTGCCGCGAGAGCGACGGTTAAACTCGATTCCAGGGAGATCGTATTAACCCCTCCGAAAGGGGGGTTTAATGTGCGAGTATAAGAACTAAGTTCGTAACTTGTTCAATCCATTTCGAGCATGAAAGGCGTGTATCTGAAATAGACTTTATAAAATATGGACTTATCGCTTCTTGCTCTTCGAACTCTCTTCAATTTTAAAGCGGATCAACGTGTACGCACCGTGCGGTTGTGCGTGTATAGCGCAAATACTTACGCTTTTAATATCAGCCAAAAGGAATGAACAAAATTTTAATGATCCGCTCTAAATGGAACTGCACTGTAGGATAATGCGCATAATGTACAGTTTTAGCCTTTATCTATGCATTTGGCAGTAAGAACGCGAGTTGTCGGGCGGTAAATAAATGGCTTTACCGAGTCGCTCGTCGTTAGAGAAGCGCACGGCTGCACTTCCTGCCGCGATATACGCGCGGCGGAATCGTTGGAATGTTTTCCTTTCTTCGTCACCCCGCGGCTATATACACTATCTCTTCGCTGCGACAAAATACATATCCCTCGTCATTTGCTTCGCGCAAACGCGCCCGCAAATTGTGCGCTATCGCGTCGCGGAACAATAATTGACTCGCGGGATCCCGATCTCGAAAATGAGCGATCTTAATTTTCGCCTAATTACTCGCGTCGGTATAGCAGTCTCTTCTTTCTTTCGTCGTGCGGAATCGTGTAATCCAAAAGGAGGAGAAAAACATCGCATATCTGTGCGACGCAAAAATTTTATAAATAATCGCGCGTTTCGTTCCCGCGCGGAAACGCGCATCCTTCGGCACTTCACAGAACCCGAAAGTGCTATCGATACTTTGTCAAACGTCTCGACGTCTCGAGCACTCGTTGCGCTCTTATCGTAGCTTAAAAGCACCGTGCCCCGACCTTAAGTCCCGGCTATACCACTTCTCGGCAATCACGTCTCGCTGAATGCGCGAGTGCGCGTAATTTCGCGGAAGATATCGGAGTGCACTGGCGCGCGCGAAACCGCGATGGAAATGCGTACGTATTGCGCCCCGATGATACGCCCGGTTCTCTCATTCTTTTTTTTTTCTCTCTCTCTCTGCGCGCGTAGAAGAGCGCTGCGTCGGCGGGTCGCCAATTAAAACGCCCTCGACAGAGACGAGTCGCGCGCGTTGAGCTGCCGCACATGTGATTCCGCGCTTCATTATTGACATCGCGGGTTTTCGATGCCCCGGCTTGCTCTCCGAGCAAGCGCGAGCTACGACCACACGCAAATATGCATCGATATTATCTACTGGGTGTAGGAAAAAAGAGTTCTGCATTTTTTTTATTTTTATTTTGGAAGACTTTCTCGAGCGCGAGCTGCATTCATTAAATTGTGCATTGAAGCCCGTACGTATGGCGATTCTTTTTTTTTTAATTTCATTATTTCATGCTCTTTATTTGACTTTTATTAAATCAAAAGCAGTTTTTATTATTTTCAATCTTTTGAGTCGTCGCGTTTTATGGTTTTTTTCTTCACTATCTGCGATTTAAATTAACGCTTGGTTTGTTGATTTTAATTTTTTTTTCCATTTATCTCTCAAAACTTTTAATTAATAAAATCATAAAAATGGTAAAAATGAGATAAAACCATCAGATGATCAAGATACAAAAGTCGCTTTTTTGAAAACGACTTGCGTTATCGATTAATGCTTTTTGGCCTCGTATTAATTTTTCACATTTCTTATTTATTTCTTTTTACATAGTAGATACAAGTTTTTTGTAATTATTCAAGCAATTTAAAATTGTTGAACTCTTTCTTAACACCCTGTGTATAGACATTACGGATGGTTGTAAGAGAGCCCAACACAATGGAGTAGAAAACAAGAGCCGGGCGTGCACATCAAAGTCCCGGAAGTTATGGAGTGAGACTGCCGGTGCATCCGGCGCAGACTGATAATCATCTATACGAAATACTTTGTAATCGTTAATTACGGCGCAGCCACGGACTTTCGAGTACGGGATCAGGGAGAGACAGGAAAACTGGAAGGGCGGGCGGGCG